>NC_091438.1:50477889-50741163 GCF_964237555.1 Oryctolagus cuniculus
CCAGAAGAAGCTCCTGGCTCTTGGCTTCGGCCTGACCCAACCCCAGCCATTGTGTCCATCAGGGGAGTGAACCAGTGAATGAACGATCTCTCTCTCTCTCTCTAACTTTTTCAAATAAATAACTAAATCTTTAAAAATGGTGCTGGAATAACTGCAAAAACATGAACCTTGATCAATAATTTGTACCATATATAAAAATTAACTCAAAATGGATCATAGGGCCAGCGCCGCGGCTCACTAGGCTAATCTTCCACCTGCAGCACCGGCACACTGGGTTCTAGTCCCGGTCGGGGCGCCGGATTCTGTCCCGGTTGCCCCTCTTCCAGGCCAGCTCTCTGCTGTGGCCCGGGATGCAGTGGAGGATGGCCCAAGTGCTTGGGCCCTGCACCCACATGGGAGACCAGGAGAAGCACCTGGCTCCTGGCTTTGGATCAGTGCGGTGCGCTGGCTGCAGTGGCCATTGGAGGGTGAACCAATGGCAAAGGAAGACCTTTCTCTCTTTCTCTTTCACTGTCCACTCCGCCTGTCAAAAAAAAAAATTGATAAAACTGAAATTAGAAGCTTTTATTGCTAGATATGATTCAAAGAAATGAAAGTAATCACAGATGGAGCTGATGTGTCCAAAGGCTATGGATCTGTTTCATTTTATAGTGGTGTGGATGTACAGAACATAGTAGAATCAAAGATCAGTTTTCATGGTAAAAAGCTAAAACTGGATGCTGCAGTCAGGAAACAAACTATATGTGCTAATCATGTGTGGCCATGTTCTTTGATTTTTTTTTTTTAAAGCTGTTTCCTCCTCCGCAGTTTCAGAGTATCTGGAATAATCCAAACATTGAAAATCACAAGTGACCTGCAAACAAGATGACTCCAATAACTCAATATGTTCAGGCATGAAGATAAGAGATGTTTTCCATCCTTTGATTCATTCCAAAAATGCTGACATCATTAGCTTGGGATGAGCCAGGTGTCTGGAACCCAATCCAGTTTTCCCATGTGGATGGCAGGAACACAAGTACTTGAGCCATCAATTGCTGCCTCTAAAGATGAGCATTAGCAGGAATCTGGATTAGAAGCAGAGCTATAACTTGAACCAGGCACTCCAGTGTGGGATGCAGCTATCCCAACTGGCCGCTGAACTGCTGACTCATCAATATATTTATAATTTGCATTAATAATATTTACTGAACTTATGCAATATATCAGGCCATGTCTTAAATACCTTTATAAGCACAATTTCATTTAATTCTCACTAAAATTCTGTGAGAAAGAATGACTTAAAGTGGGAGTTTAGCTCAATGGTTAAGTTGCTGGTTAAAATGCTCACATTACACATAGGAGTTTCTTTTTTTTTAACTTTTATTTAGTAAATATAAATTTCCAAAGTACAGTTTATGGATTACAATGGCTCCCCCCCATAACTTCCCTCCCACTCACACCCCTCCCATCTCCCGCTCCTTCTCCCATTCCATTCACATCAAGATTCATTTTCAATTATCTTTATATACAGAAGATCGATTTAGTATATATTAAGTAAAGATTTCATCAGTTTGCACCCACACAGAAACACAGAGTGTAAAATACTGTTTGAGTACTAGTTATAGCATTACTTCACATTGGACAACACATTAAGGACAGATCCCAAATGAGAAGTAAGTACACAGTGACTCCTGTTGTTGACTTAACAATTTGACACTCTTGTTTATGGCGTCAGGAATCTCCCTAGGCTCTAGTCATGAGTTGCCAAGGCTATGGAAGCCTTTTGAGTTTGCTGGCTTCGATCTTATTCCAACAGGGTCATAGTCAAAGTGGAAGTTCTCTCCTCCCTTCAGAGAAAGGTACCTCCTTCTTTGATGGCCAGTTCTTTCCACTGGGATCTCACTCGCAGAGATCTTTCATTTAGGTCTTCTTTTTTTTTTTTTTTTTTTTCCCCAGGGTGTCTTGGCTTTCCATGCCTAAAATACTCTCATGGGCTCTTCAGCCATATCTGAATGCCTTAAGAGCTGATTCTGAGGCCAGAGTGCTATTTAGGAAATCTGTCATTCTATAAGTCTGCTGTGTATCCCGCTTCCCATGTTGGATTGTTCTCTACCTTTTTTGATTCTATCAGTTAGTATTAGCAGACACTAGTCTTGTTTGTGTGATCCCTTTGACTCTTAGACCTATCAGTGTGATCAATTGTGAACTGAAATTGATCACTTGGACTAGAGAGATGGCATTGGTACATGCCATCTTGATGGGATTGTGTTGGAATCCCCTGGCACGTTTCTAACTCCACCATTTGAGGCAAGTCCAATTGAGCATGTCCCAAATTGTACATCTCCTCCCTCTCTTATTCCCACTCTTATATTTAACAGGGATAACTTTTCAGTTAAATTTAAACACCTAAGAAAAATTGTGTATTAATTACAGAGTTCAACCAATAGTACTAGCACAAAACAAAACAAAAATACTAAAATGGATAAAGTATTACATTGTACATCAACAGTCAGGGCAAGGGCTGATCAAGTCACTGTTTCTCATAGTGTCCATTTCACTTCAACAGGTTTCCCCTTTGGTGCTCTTGATTTCCTTGTAGATTCTGCTTATCAACCCTTTAACTGTTGCATAGTTTGCAAATATTTTTTCCCATTCGGTCGGTTGCCTCTTCACTTTCCTGACTGTTTCTTTTGCAATACAGAAACTTCTCAATTTGATGCAATCCCAAATGTTAATTTTGGCTTTGACTGCCTGTGCTTCTGGCGTCTTTTCCAAGAAGTCTTTGCCGGTACCTGTATCTTGCAGGGTTTCTCCAATGCTCTCTAATAATTTGATGGTGTCAGGTAATAGATTTAAGTCTTTAATCCATGTTGAGTGAATTTTTGTGTAAGGTGAAAGGTAGGGGTCTTGCTTCATGCTTCTGCACGTGGAAATCCAATTTTCCCAGCACCATTTATTGAATAGACTGTCCCTTCTCCAGGGATTGGTTTTGGATCCTTGATCAAATATAAGTTGGCTGTAGATGTTTGGATTGATTTCTGGTGTTTCTATTCTGTTCCATTGGTCTATCCATCTGTTTCTGTACCAGTACCATGCTGTTTTGATAACAACTGCCCTGTAGTATGTCCTGAAATCTGGTATTGTGATGCCTCCGGCTTTGTTTTTGTTGTACAAGGTTGCTTTAGCTATTCGAGGTCTCCTATGTCTCCATATGAATTTCAGCATCATTTTTTTTCCAGATCTGAGAAGAATGTCTTCGGTATTTTGATTGGTATTGCATTGAATCTATAAATTGCTTTTTGGAGAATGGACATTTTGATGATGTTGATTCTTCCAATCCATGAGCATGGAAGATTTTTCCATTTTTTGGTATCCTCTTCTATTTCTTTCTTTAAGGTTTACACATAGGAGTTTCTAGGATTGACACCCAGCTCCTGCTCCTGCTTCCAGTTTGCTACTAATACAGACTCTGAGAGGCAGCCATGAGGTTCAAGTAATTGGGCTTCTGCCACCTACATGGGAGGCCTGGACTGAATTCTTGCTTCTGACTTTGGCCTGGCCCAGTCCCAGCCATTGTTGGAATTTGAGGAGTAAACCAGTGAATGGGAGATGCCCCTTGGCCCACCCCCTGTTTATATGTGTCTCTGTCTCTCTACCTCTCAAATAATTTTTAAAAAGTGATGCTTTTGAAAAGCATAAAAAAGGGAGACCCATTTTCATAGAAAGTTTAAATAATTTGACAAAGTCACACAGTTATAAAGTGGTAGAGCTTATACTTGATTGACAGGTACTAAATTTATTTTACATGTGCATCAGAGTAATAATTTTCTTCTATCTAGTAGATTTTTGAAATACTTCAATCACCCTAAGTTTACTTTTCTTTTAAAAATAAAATTAAACAAAAACCATAAAACAAAAGCCTTTCGTAGGATGTGGACAGAGATGACCCAATCTAACAAGAATGAAAATATCAAGGACAGTGCTGTGGTGTAGTGGGTAAAGCCTCCGACTGCAGTGCCGGCATCCCATATGAGCGCTGGCTCATGTCCTGGCTGCTCCACTTCCGATCCAGCTCTCTGCTATGGCCTGGGAAAGCAGTAGAAGATGGCCCAAGTGCTTGGGCCCCTGCACCCATGTGGAAGACCCAGAAGAAGCTCCTGGCTCCAGGCTTCAGATAGGCCCAGCTCCAGCCATTGCAGCCATCTTGGGGAGTGAACCAGTGGATGGAAGACCTCTCTTTCTCTGCCTCTCTGTCGCTCTGCCTTTCAAATAAATAAATAAATCTTTAAAAATAAAAAGAGAAAGAAAATATCATCTGTTTAAAATAATGTTTCATTACTAAAATCTGACCTTGTGAGAATTTGCTCTCTCATGTAAATAGCAAAACCTCTGAAGCTCAGCACAGAGAAATGAGTGACCTGTTTAAAACAAAGAAAGTGTACCTGGACCTGACCAAGAATATATTAAAAAAAAGCATCAGAGAGCTCCACATTCAGGTTAATAAAAATGGATGAATCGAACATTTTCAAAGGAGAATCTGGGACACTGTTCAAATAATAAAGACTTAAAGCAAGCTGGGCTTGCTGCCCAGAATAACAGGCGTGTGCATGGGGGGGGGGGGGTTGTCCACTGTGTGTGTGCTCCTCCACACTCATATCTAACCGTACAGCACCAGCTCAGAGAAAGTGGAACCACGGACAGAAATGTTAACATGGACAAGTGACCCTAGGATACAGACAGAAACAGTACTGTAGTTTAGCATCCTTTTTGTCTCCATCACAGTCCAATCTGTAATTTTTTGGCTATGCAATATCTTGAGTTTGAAATCTCTGAACTAAATATTACCACTAACATGCATAGCTTTATTGTAATTTCAACAAGAAAGATTTTCATGGATTGCACCTATCTTCTAAAGAGAAAAAAGATTCTTGGTAGTCATTGAAAGCACATTCTGGAGAGAGCATGTTCAGGGGATACATTCTGCAGGTCTTAGACAATTGCTATTTTTTTTTTTTTTTTTTTTTGACAGGCAGAGTGGACAGGGAGAGAGAGAGACAGAGAGAAAGGTCTTCCTTTTGCCGTTGGTTCACCCTCCAATGGCCGCCGCGGCCGGCGCGCTGCGGCCGGCGCACCGCGCTGATCCGATGGCAGGAGCCAGGAGCCAGGTGCTTTTCCTGGTCTCCCATGGGGTGCAGGGCCCAAGCACCTGGGCCATCCTCCATTGCACTCCCTGGCCACAGCAGAGAGCTGGCCTGGAAGAGGGGCAACCGGGACAGAATCCGGCGCCCCGACCGGGACTAGAACCCGGTGTGCCGGCGCCGCAAGGCGGAGGATTAGCCTAGTGAGCCGCGGCGCCGGCCGACAATTGCTATTTAACACTCAATTTTCATATACATCTGATTTCCTGTTGTGCAGTTTTCAATAATTTCTCAGATTTCTTTGTCCTTCTTTACTGTAGGGAATAATAGTTTCTTTGTGAATGGGAGGGCTGGATCCCTAACTCGACAGCATGACCTTGGATTGAGGGAAGGTTCAGGAGTCTGTGTATTAGGTACTATTACTTTTGCCACATAGCAAATCAGCCCAAAGCTTCAGAGCTGAAAACTACAGATATTTATTATCTCCCAGTTTCTTAGGGTCAGGAATCTGGGTGCGGCTTAGCTGGGTGCCATTGGCTGCGGGGCTCTCATGAGGTGGGGGTCAAATGTTTGGCTGGTACTGCAGTCTTTTCAAGACTCACCAGGGCTGGAGAGATCCACTTCTAGGCCCACTCCCTGGTTGTTGGCAGGCTTTGGTTCCTCAACAGCTGTTGTACCGAGCACCTCAGTTCCTATAATACACATAGTGCCTTACTTCCCTCAGCACAATTGGTGTAGGAGAAAGAGAGCAAGCTTGCACAAGAAGGAAGCCACACTTTGTTGGGTTTGTTTTTTAAGTCAAATGTTGAAGGGGACGTCCTATGACTGCTACCTTACTCTCTTCTTTAGAAGTAAGTCCTAGCTCCATCCCAGAATTAAGAAGAAGGGATTATGCAAGGGTTTGATTACCAGTGATCACCCAGGTTCATTTTAGAGACTGCTTGCCATACCCTGCATCCATTACCTGAGTTCCTGGATAGTAGAGGAACAACATGATTTATCCTTTCTCTTCTTTCCCCTGGAACAAGGCAAGTTCAAATCAAGCACAAAAAGCAAGCGGGGAGGGTAAGGAGAGCTGAGACTAGAGATACCTGTCTTAGATTTTCCTCTGTATCTTCAGAACAATCACAACCTCAGGCTCTGCTGGGTTAGTCATCCCTCCAAACATTCCTGGAAAATATTGCTGGCCCTGGGGACTCTGGCTATCTTCTTGGATGCTCTCTTCTAAATAAATCACACAGTGTCAGCTGTTTATAGTCCAGTGGATTCACTGGTTGAGAAGATCTGTGTTAGATGACTTACTGGGAGACCCCGTTATATATGTAGTTTACAGTGATGATCCTCAAGCCAATGTTTGTTTTCTAAAATTTGCCCAATGAAAGATCCTAGCTGGTCTATTTCTTGTCTTTCATATGTATTTCAATGTTGTTGTACTTGGCACCAAAACAGAGTAGCCTTCCAATCTATAAATTAGTTGAACTACTCTTAGAGTGGTCAAGGCTTAGTAGAGCAAGAAACTGTGGGAACATAGGCAGCTACCATTAGCTATAAATATATTAATTTTGTTAATAATAGTAACATAGATTTTAAATTAATAACGTTCATAATCATTATTCATTATTGCATCATTTCACTTTTAAAATTCACAACAGAATTTATACTTTGATGAATTAATGGAATCTCAACATGTAAAGTATATGAGCAAATTCTCACTGAATTGTATCTGGAATACTTACTTACGTTTGAGAGGGACTATCCAGCTGTTAAGAAAAATCCAAATGACACATCTTATTTGTGTCACTGACGAGTTTGCTGGTCAGATATTATGGCAGTCCGCATAAGCCCAAGTTCAGAAATGTGAGAAACCTCAGCATTCAGCTGCTCGGTGTTCCAAGGCCAAATGACAAGTTTTGCCTCAGTGGCAGTGATGAACTTAGTCAGTCTCGAAACTGTGCACCCTCTCTGTCTCCCTCTAGTCCGACACAGGGCTAGACTTTCTGTCTTCAACTGATGGGGAGAGAGGCAGGAAGGCAGGCCACCTTCTTCCAGGTGGTGAGGAAGCAGGCAAGCCATCTGAAAGGAAATGTAAATGCCTCTTGCTTTCAGGGGCCTGGAAGGTGACATAAATAAGCAAACCAGAGGTGGATGTTTGCACAAGCAGTGAGGACACCAGTTGGGACACTTGCATCCCATATCGGAGTGCTTGAATTTGGGTGCGGGCTCTACTTCTGATTCCAGCTTACTAATATATACCCTAGGAAGCAGCAGGTTATGGCTCAAGTAGTTGCATCCTTATTATCCATGTAGGGGACCTGAACTGAGTTCCTGACTCCAGGCTTTGGCCCAGCCCTGGCCATTGGAGACATTTGGAGAGTGAATCAGCAGATAGGAGCTAGCTCGCTCTCTTGTGATCTCTTTGTCTCTTTCTGTTCCTTCCCTCCCTCTCTTTTTGCCTGCCTCTTAGAAATTAATTAATTAATTAATGGAAGGAAGATCAGGTGTATGGCCATGGGTAATATTGTTGGTGACTGTGACTACCTTGAGTGTTTAGGGCCAAATGAGGTCCTAATGCATAAGATGGATTCTGCCAGCAGGGGGCACCTGCAGACAGTTTTCCATGTCACAGGTCAGGTGTGTTTATGGATGAGCAGCTGTTACCAATGGAGAAGCTCCAGTTTGAGATTTCCTGAACAGCTTGAAGGCACTGTGGATGCGTGGGTGATGTAGCATGGCTACTTTGATTTCCAAAGCCCACTGCAGACTGTGTGACCAGAAAAGTGGAGATGAGGCAGATTTGGTGCTTGCGTCGATTTGGCAGGTGCCTCAGAGTCAGAGTTGGAGCCCAGGTTTTTCTTAAAAGGACAGGTTCTTGAAAAAGTGCATTTTAGTTACATGAGTAGTGACTCATGATGAGAATGCTCACTTCTGCCTCTCTCACCATCTCCCCAGAGTACTATATCGCGGGCTCATCTCGTGAAACCTGCACACTGTTGGTATGGATGGGGCAATGGCACTCTTTGGCAAGAAGCACCAGAGACAAGTTTTGGTGAACATGTCTGCTTTATTCATGAGCAAGCACACCTTTTAAATGGCAGGCAGAAGGGGTGTAGCTAATTCAGGGCAACACTAATTCTATAGGATAGAGCCAATATTGGCACCGCTATGCTTCTTCAGTCAGCTTGAAGGTAATGTAGGCTACAGTAGCTTTCCTGATGGGCCTGGCCACACCCGGGAGCAGTTTACCTGATTGGTAGAAGGTGGAGTTGGGGGGAAATGTGCTAGGGTTAGCAGTCAGGCTAACCTTCTGCATGGGCTAGGCAGGCAGACTGATGGGATCACCCACACTGTACATCACCAAAACTTGCCCTTGGGAATTGCAACTGTTTGGGAAGGAGGTTGGAAGAGCTGGGCAGGGCTCAGATAGTTGCTTTTGCCTTGTGGTATCATAAAGGTGCCACCGTGTCTGATAGTTCCTAATACTTAGATATTGCCAACAAGTTCAGTAGAACATAGCAGTAGACTGCAGCAGGAGAGTGCATCAAAGTTTTGGCTGTTGGTACACCATCTGGGGATGAACCACCAGGGCCCAGACTAGAATAAAGCAAGTAAGACATTCACTTCCAGGGTCATGCAAGTGCAGAATCAGATCCTGCCTTTATTTAGAATTTTGATAATTTTGATCATTATGAATATTTTTGCATTAATTTTATTTTCTAAGATATTGCATTAAAATATCATTTAACTTGATTACTGTGTTTGTTTTTTTTTTTTTTCTTTGACAGGCAGAGTGAACAGTGAGAGAGGTAGAGACAGAGAGAAAGGTCTTCCTTTACCATGGGTTCACCCTCTAATGGCCACTGCGGCTGGCACGCTTCGGCTGGCACATCATGCTGATCCGAAGCCAGGAGCCAGGTGCTTCTCCTGGTCTCCCATGGGGGTGCAGGGCCCAGGCACTTGGGCCATCCTCCACTGTACTCCCGGGCCACAGCAGAGAGCTGGACAGGAAGAGGAGAGACTGGGACAGAATCTGGCGCCCGGACCGGGACTAGAACCGGATGCGCCGGCACCGCAGGCGAAGGATTAGCCTATTGAGCCACAGTGCTGGCCATTGATTACTGTGTTTTTACATTCCTTAAATTTTGCACCTCAGTGCACTTCACTGTAGTTCTATCTCTGAACATTTTCACAGCTAAATCAAAAGGTTGAACTGTTTACCTAGTACATCAGGACCAGGACCTTCTGGACTTAATTTTTACCTCCTTCCATCTTCCAAGAACTGACAAAAGGCAAGAAACGAATGATGCAGTAATTCTCTTGCATTTATCACAAGCTTGGATTTACAATCAGCTCTAATATTTCTGAAACTGTTATCACAAACATAGCTGTGGGATAGATACTTTTTTAAGAAAAGATTTCTTTTTTATTTTTTTTTGAAAGGTAGAGTTACAGAGAGAGGAGGAGGAAGACACACACACACACAGAGAGAGAGAAAGAGAGCGAGAGAGAGAGATGGAGAGAGAAAGGGGGAGAGGGGTCTTCCACTTATTGGTTTACTTTCCAAATGACCACAATGCTGAAGCCAGGAGCCAGGAGTTTCTTCTGAGTCTCCCACGTGGCTGCAGGGACTATCTTTTGCTGCTTTCCTAGGCTCATTAAGCAGGAAGCTGGATTGGAAGTGGAGAAGCTGTGTCTAGAACCAACTCCCATATGCTACTCCACAATGCCAGCCCCCCATGAGATACTTTCATCTGATTAAAAGGCTACTTTAGGGGTATGGTTTCCTTAACACGTGAATCTTACAGCTGAGTGCCTGGTTTCTAATCCTAGCTTTGTTCCCAGTTCCAACTTCTACTAATGTGTACCATGGGGGGCAGCAGGTGATGGCTCAAGTACTTGGGTCCCTGCTACCATATGAGATACCTGTACTTAGTTCTCAGCCCCTGTCTTCAGTCCAGTCCATTCCTTGCTGTTATAGTCATCTAAGGAGTGAACCAGCACATGGGAGATATCTGTCTCTCTATGCATCTTTCTGTCTTCCAAATAAATACAATGATCATATAAAAGTTTTTTTTTTTAAATTATAAGAACTATTAAAAAGACTATTTTAACTGAAAGGACTTACAGTGGTTAATGTGTTTGTTCTTTTACAAAACTGATAGAATTAACTCTTATATCCTGTATACTCACCTAAAACTTGCAACGACTGTGAGTTTTATCTAGAATTGCCAGATGTTTGATATTGAACAGCTTGGTATTTTGACTTCTTATATGCTAAATGCTAAAATGAGAATGAAAAGTGAATATACAAATGTGAGAATCTTCTCATTAAAATTTTTTCTTGTTTGTGCGAGGCTTTCTGAGGCTGTTTGGTGATTATTTTTGGACACTTGCCAGCTGGAAGAAAGGCCAAAACAGCTGTTCTCAACTGCCAAGAAATTGGCTTCCAGTAGTTCTTAGAGTAGATGAAGGAGTTTGTCTTTGTTGTATATTTTGCCTTTGTCCTGGGAGTGATTCTTTTGATGAGTCCTTTTTGTTGTGCACAGATGTGAGCCTAATGTCTGTGGAGGTTATAGCTCCTGACATTAGTTAAGCAATTCACTGAGGATATTTCAGATTAGGATATAAAGTATTCTGCTTAATAGGGACAAAGCTGCCCTGGGAAGAGTGGTAAAATCTTTTACAAAATCACCATTATTTAATAATTTTAATTATTCTTTGGAGATATACACTGAAATAGTTGGGCGTGAAGAATCCACAAGGTTCATTAGAGTAACAGTAATAATTATGCGGCTTTGTTTACCTGTGTATATGTGCTTATGCATGTGTATATGTAGAGAGAAAACAAATGTGGCAAAACGTTAACAATTGATGAATCAGCTGAAGAATTTACTGGACCTTGTTATACTATTTTTTCAAATTTTCTATATGCTTAAAATGTTAAACATTTTTAATGGAACATTTTAAAAACCAGTGTTATGTTCTGTGTGTGTATTTATGTATGTATGTATCTATCTATCTTCAGGGACAAGGTAGTAAGTTACATGGCACAGGAAACAAAGGCAAGGGCCATGGCTTTCTATGGCTGTCTTATTTTAGCAACATTTTTTATAACTCAGAATTCAATTTGAGATTCAAGCAGAACTGTGCATTCCATTTACTTATTATCATCATTATGGGTTTTTAATCCAAGTTCCTTGGACCTGTACTGAGACTGCCCACCCTGTCATGGAAAATGACTCAGATTTTAACTATGGTGTGGTTGTCAAGAATGCCTTGGAAACCATTTATGAATTTATTTCATTATTGTCTGTAGTTCCAGAACTTTGTTACTGACCAACATCAGTCTCTCCAGTTTTTAAGACCTGGTGTCTATGTTCACAGCAAGGAGAATTATTCAGATAATTCACACAAGTGTTTCCTCATTATTCCAACCCGCTTCTGAGAAATTTACATACCACATTTTTTGCATGATTCCCTCCCCCAACATCAGAGCCACATAAATAATGGGTGTTGAAAGGACGAGGGGGTTGTTTGAGTAAATTACCACCAGCTGTCTAAAGGCTTGGGCATAATTTCTTTCCTGGAAGTTTTTGTTTCAGTTGACAGACAAGGCTAGCCAATGAAAGAGATGAGTGTGAACACACACACACACACACACCTCCTCCAGACAGGGGAGAAGGTTGGGAGTTAAAGAGGAATACAAGATGGAGAAATTGCCCACTTCTTTTGGTCCCTAGCACTCCAGCCAGCAAATGTGGGAAGCTGCTTACTGAGCTTCCTTGACAGCTTCCTAAAAGGAATCAGAAAGCTGAGAAATGGGATATCTGGGTCGCTGGCCTGGACCTAGACAGCAGTGTGTAGCATAACTGAAATGAAAATTCACGACTTCCTTACAGGACTGGAATCCTGCCTAGTGAGCAAACATTAATACAAAATAACTGCAGTTTATAGAATGCTTAAAATATGCTGGGCAATGAATTAAAAACACTCTTCATATGTTATCACAATTTGTTCTTTTTTTTTTTTAAGATTTATTTATTTATTTGCAAGTCAGAGTTTCACAGAGAGAGGATAGGCAGAAAGGTCTTCCATCCGATGGTTCACTTCCCAATTGGCTGCAACGGCCTGAGCTGTGCCAATCCGAAGCCAGGAGCCAGGAGCTTCTTCCGGGTCTCCCATGCGGGTGCAGGGGTCCAAGGACTTGGGCCATTTTCTACTACTATCCCAGGCCGTAGCAGAGAACGGGATTGGAAGAGGAGCAGCTGGGACTAGAACCAGCGCCCATATGGGATGCTGGCGCTTCAGGCCAGGGTGTTAACTCCACATTTTTTCTAACAGAGACCCCATTAGGTGCTATTATCATTGGCCATATTTTACAAATGAAGGAGTAAATCACAGAGTGTAAGCAATTTGTACAAAATCACAAGACTCAAAATTGATTCTAGATCGAGTAATCTTGACTGCTCTGTTGTAATAACTGCCAGTGATATCAGTTGTGTGGTCCTTCCCCGATAAATGAGACCCTTGGCAGTCACCTAGGGGAGACCAGGAACATTTTTCCTCTTACTGTGAATATTAAATTTTTTTTTCTGATACTTTTTAAGTACAGTTATTTTTATAGTTTTTGGCTGATAAAGAATCATTGTATTTATTTGTGAGATGTAATGTACTGGCTTGATATATGTATATACATTGTAGAGTGATTTAAACAAGCTCATCGTTTTTAATAAAAACATTGTATTTTGCAATCCTAATATAGATGCAGTTTTTTGCTACTAGCTTACTCAGATGCTTACCTTCTTGAGTCAAATTTAGTTAATTATTCCTTTTTTCATGTTCTGCTTTGTGTATACCTTTTCTGCAGCATTTTACACAATCTGATTTGTATTATGGTTTGATGAATGCCTGCCTGGCTTTTTGCAGTGGATTTTAAACACATAGCACAATGGCTAGAACACGTTCTGTGTATTGAACTAATGTTGAATTAATGAAGGAAGGTAGCCCAATTGTCCCTGAGTTTTATCAGTTTGTGGGAGTAAAATGAATTCCCATAAACATTAGCCCAGCAAGTCACTAAGACCAGCCCAGATTCAAGGAAGGGGAATTCAATTTCACCTCTGAATTAGAGAAATAGTAAATAATTTTTGCAGCCTACTTTAATCTGCCATGTACCTCTTCCTTTGGGCAACAAACGTTACTATCCCATGCAAAATAAACACACCTTTCCCAAAGCCCCCCAAAATTTCATCATATTACTGCATCTGCCTAACAGTCGAATATCTCATCATCTAAATCAGGTTCATGTAATGGTGAGGCTCCTGTCACTCAGCTCCTTCAGTGTGGGTCCTCTTGATCTGAATCAGCTAGCCTTTCATAGCCAACATAGAACAGTGAGACAAAGATAGGATAACTAATAGCACCCCATCCAAGAAGTGAGGGAAGGAGCCTGTGACACCAGCATGCATGTGAGCATGGGTTTGAGTTCCGGCTGTTCTACTTCTGATCCAGCTCACTGCTAATGCACCTAGAAGAGCAGTGGAAAGTGGCATAAATCCTTGGGCCTCTGTTACCCACATGGGAGATCCAGATGGAATTCCTGGCTCCTGGCTTCAGCCTGGCCCAGACCTCACCATTGCAGCCATTTTGGGAGTGAGTCGGTGGTTGAAGATTTCTCTTTCTCTGTAACTCTGCCTTTCACATAAATAAATAAATCTTTTAAAAATAAAAGTGAGAGGGGCTGGCGCTATGGCGCAGCAGATTAACGCCCTGGCCTGAAGCGCCAGCATCCCATGTGGGAGCTGGTTCTAGTCCCAGCTGCTCTACTTCCGATCCAGCTCTCTGCTATGGCCTGGGAAAGCAGTAGAAGATGGCCCAAGTCCTTGGGCACCTGTACCCGTGTGGGAGACCTGGAAGAAGCTCCTGGCTCCTGGCTCCTTGCTTCTGATCGGCGTAGTTCCGGCTGTTGTGGCCAACTGGAGTGAACCAGCTCTGCCTCTCCTCTCTCTGTGTAACTCTGACTTGCAAATAAATAAATAAATAAATCTTTAATAAATAAAATAAAAGTGAGAGAACAGGGGTGTGCAACAGGTGGTGAGCCATTGAAATTTTGAAATCTGAGTACATATCAACAGTTCTTTGACTGGGCCCATTGCTGCTCCTGGGAATGATTCTCTAGTGTTTTGTTTGCCCTCTGGGCTCTTGGTTCTATACACTGAGTCATTTTCTTTTTCTATAAGAAGTGATCCTTGCTTGTAGTTGTGTAATCTTTCTCAGACTCTTCCTCTCTGTGGGAGGTTGAGGGTCCAAAGCATCTTTTAATTTTGTATTGCCTCAATCCCTTCCAGTCCATGCTGGCACAGTTCACTTAAACATTTTAAAAGCATCATATATCTTGGGTCAAATAGTCACATCTTGGATTAGATTTTTTCCCTGAAGCCATTTCCTATATTTAAAGCATTTTCTCTTTGGAGAGAGTAGGAATGAGAATCAGTTTGATGTTTGAATCTAGGGATTCATGGCTTTTTGAATACTTTATCCAAATTCTGCTTAAAAACGGAATAGCTGTTTTTATAGTGCATCTTTCTTTCTATCTATCTTGTCATAATGTGGCTATAAGAAATACATTAGCATTTTTGGAATTCTGTCTGAAAATCCCCTTAGCCAGAGACCCACTCATTCGTTTGGTAGTTTCTATTTTGCACATTACCAAAGGCAATGTTTTTGATGAACTTTCTGGCACTACATCACACAGGTCATTGTTTCATCCCCCCAGTAACGTTTTCCTCACTGTCCTGAATAATTTCTCCACTGGATTCCTCGATGTTCTTCCAGTGTTTACTAACACTTGAGGTCCTTTCAGCTTCTGCTGCATCCAAGCGCCAAAGTCTCTACGCCTTGTCTTAGGGTTTTTTTTTTTTTTTATAGCAACACCCCACTTTCAGATACCTAATTTGGTTATAGTTATCTATTACTACCTAGCAAACTACCTGCTGTGGTATGTCTCCATGAAAATTCATGTTGGGCTGACGCCACGGCTCAATAGGTTAATCCTCCACCTTGCGGCACCGGCACACTGGGTTCTAGTCCCGGTCGGGGCACCGGATTCTGTCCCGGTTGCCCCTCTTCCAGGCCAGCTCTCTGCTGTGGCCAGGGAGTGCAGTGGAGGATGGCCCAAGTGCTTGGGCCCTGCACCCCATGAGAGACCAGGAGAAGCACCTGGCTCCTGCCTTCGGATCAGCGCGGTGCGCCGGCCACAGCGCGCCAGCCGCGGCGGCCATTGGAGGGTGAACCAACAGCAAAGGAAGACCTTTCTCTGTCTCTGTCTCTCTCTCTCACTGTCCACTCTGCCTGTCAAAAAGAAAGAAAAAAAAATTCATGTTGAGGCTTAATTCCTCAGTGCAGCGTCGTTGAGAGGTCGTGGCACATTTAAGAGCTCTTTGGGTCATGAGGGATCCACCGTCATGAATGACTTAAAAACTCTGCTTATGGGGGGCTAGCTATCTTGGGAGCTTGGCCCCATTTTCCCTCTTCTGCACATGCCTGCTTGTCCCTCTGTGTTTCTGCCACAGATGGAGCAGCACAGGGCTCTCACCAGCAGCTGAGCAGATGCCAGTGTGGTGTGCTTGGACTTTCCACTCTGCAGAACTGCGAACCTAAGTAAACCCCTTCCTTTATCCATTATCCAGCTTTGGGTATTCTGCTACAACAACAGAATATGTGCTAAGAATCTGCTGTTACGTTGATTGCTTAACATAAAAAGCATTTTATTAAATCTTGGGATTTGGATGATCAGTCATTCTAGCCTGGCTCAGAAGAGCAGTGCCATTCCATAAGGGCCACATCTAGGGTTGCTCAGTTATGTGCAGTTGATGGAGGACTGCTTCACACATTCACGGGCTGGATGCAGGTCAGATAGGCCCCGCCCTCTCCGTGTAGCCTCAGGATCTCTCCACTTGGTTTCTCTGGCGTGGTAGTTTGACTTGTGTTCCAACAATCTTGCATAGAAGCTTCAAGACTTCTTATTGACCTAGCTTTGTCAGTTAGGCATCCCTTCTGCTGTGTTCTATTTATCAAGTAAGTCTCTAAGGCCAACCCAAATTAGAGGCTAATTAGATTCTATCTCTTAACTGGAAAAGTGGTAAAGAATTTCTAGTCATCTTTAGAACACCACAGGTCCTGTGGTAGAGTCTGCTCTCTCTTGAAATGATATTTTTAACCTAAGGTTAAAGAGATGGACACGGAGCTCTGAAGACAAAGGAGACACCTGATGAACAATGGCAGTGATCAGTGAGGTGACAGATGTTGGGGGCATATTGTCGTCCTGTCTAAGTGCTCAGTGAATGTTACGTGTCAAAATTAGGGAAGCGGTATGCAGAATGGTTAGGCACTAACCTTTATAGAACTAAACTGGAGCTAAACTGATTGGTTTAAAAATCTTGCTATTTTCATGTATCGGCTTTATATTGTGCCTTCCTGTGCTTCATATTAGACATGTATACAACACAGATTACTAGCGCCTACTTCATAAGTTTGTTGTGAGAATGAAAGGAACTAGTACATACATCGCTTTTAGAAGAGAATTTGACAAAAATATATATCAGACCTGGCCATTTTTATTATTGCCTTGTAGGTCATGTAATCATATGTATTAAGATCAATAGTTATTTTACTTGGAATCAAATTGGAGAGAAGGAAGGGGGAAAAGATTAAAAAAAAACTGAATAGAATGTAAAAGCACCGTTGAAATATTTGGAGCTTAGTATAAAGACCACAGTACCTTATGATTATTATTTTGTATCTTATCATCAATTTATGTATTTCCTGAAGCCCAATCAATGGACCAAATTAAGAACAGTACATTCAAGAAAGAATAGCCTAACTGGTTTAATTTTTCACATCATCTACCCAGATTATTTGAGTTCTAATCCAGAAAACTCTCATCAGATATATGAGGAAAGAGATATGTGTCTTTCTACAAAACAGTCCTGTGGGATTTAAAATGGGAATTGAAAAATGTGTCAAGATATGTCCAGTTATGCTACAGTTATAATATCTGAAGTTAAGTAACTTACTACAACAGAAACACATTTCTTTCCTTTCCCATCTATTCAGTTTGGGTCAGCAGGAAGGCTGTAAGCATCACATTCCCTCAGAGACCTAGACTGCTGTGTGCTCCATCTTGACATACAAGTATCGATCTTCAAGGATCAATACAACAGTGGAAATGGACATTGGCCAACTGAGTACTGGATCTTAAAAACATCTACATTCTACCTAGAAGTGAGCACATGAGACTCCCTCTCACATTTCAAGGGCCAAAGCAAATTGTATTTTATTGGCTAACGACCACACTGACTTTAAGTGGGGTGGGGAGAGGTAAAGTTACCATGTGTCCTCAAGGAGAAAAGCTTAACAAAGCCAGAAAGCACTACAGATCGGTGGGCTGTATTAGTATTCTACAGATAACTCTCCCCTCCTACATTCCATGGGCAGACTGTCCATTTCTGCAGCAGTGGCTTTGCACCTGGCTATATGACTGACTTGGGTGAGTGAAATATGGCAGAAGGGACAGTGTGCCAGTTTGGAGCAGAGACTGTAAGACATTGAGAATCGCTGTCAGCTCTCTTGCTTGACTACACTCTGTTATGAGAATATTCCCCAGGTAACTGATGTCACTTTACGGAGGAGATATATAGAGTGAGAGATATATGGAGCAGGCTTAAACTCATGCCCAACCAATAAATACCTAAACCACAGGCCTTTGAGCGAGAAGTGGATGTTTGTTATACAATACTGGAACCTGGGAGTTCTTTGTTAAGCAGCATTGTTTCAACAAAAAGATGAGTAATACAATGACTCAATACAGAAGGATTTCCTGAACATAGCTGCGACAGATAATGTAGGCATATGAAATAGGAACTTACTAGTTAGTATTCTAAGAGATTTAAAGTAAAATTATATGGTATTTAATTATTTGTATAATAGATAGGTACATAGGTAGGTAAATAGGTGGGGGGGGCCTTCAAAAGAGTACATGGAAAATCTTTTAGTTCCATTTCCTGTGAGCTTTTTGAAGTACTCTTGTATATATGTAAATATTATAACTGTTAGAATTACTCATCTATTAAATAAGAACAAATTAAAATTGTAAATTCTAGTGCTGTTGAGGCTAAGATGATAAAATTAGAATGTCCTTTAACATTCCCATGCCTATGAAGTTAGCTCAGGGAAATAATTACTGTAGTCTGTTCCTGCTGCCGTAACAAAAAACAAATGATTATTTAGAATAATATAAATTTAGAAACGTATTTCCCACAATTCTGTAGGCTAGGGAGTGGAAGGTCAAGGAGCTGGCAGATTCGGGGACTGGTCAGGCCCGACTTTCTGATTCCAAGATGGCTCCTTGCTCCTGCAACCTTCAGAGGGACACACGCTCCATTCTCCCGTGGCAGGAGGGACAGCGGGGCAAAGAGGAGCGAACTCCCTTCAACCTCTTCTATGTATTTACTTTTAAAAGATTTGTTTGTTTATTTCAAAGGCAGAGTCACAGGGAGGGAGAGAGAGAGAGACAGAGAGAGAGAGAGAGAGAAAGAGAGAGAGAGAGACCTTCCATCTGCTTGTTCACTCCCCAAATTCCTGCAGCAGACAGGACTGGACCAGGCTGAAGCCAGGAGCCAGGCACTCCATCCAGGTCTCCCACGTGGGGAACAGGGAACAAGTACTTGGCCCATGATCACTGCCTTCCCAGGTGCAGTTGCGGTAAGCTGGATGGGGAGTGGAGTGGCCTGGACTGGAACCAGCACTCAGATGTGGGGTGCGAGCACTCCAAGCAGTGGTTTAGCCTGCTGTGCCGCACTTCGGCCTCTTTTATAAGAGCACTAATCCCATTCATGAAGGTGGAGTGCTCATGACATAATGCCCCAAAGCTCTGCCTCTTAACGCTATCACACTGGGCATTATGTCTTAGCATAGGAATTTTGGAGGGATACGTACATTCAAACAATAGCATTATTCAAAAGAGTAAAATAGTCAAGGCAGAAAAAAATTCATTATAACAATATTTGTAAGAGCTTAATATTAGAACTAGCATATGGTGTAGCAGGTAAGGCTGCCACCTGCAGTGTCGGCATCCTATATATGCCCAGTTGGAGTCCTGGCTGCTCCACTTCTGATCCACCTCTCTGCTATGGCCTGGGAAAACAATAGAAGGTGGCCCAAGTCCTTGGGCCCCTGCACCCATGTGGGAGACTCAGAAGAAGCTCCTGATTCCTGGCTTCAGATTTGTGCAGCTTGGGCTGTTGCAGCCATCTAGAGAGTGAACCAATGGATGGAAGACTCTCTCTTTCTCTACCTCTGCCTCTCTGTAACTATGCCTTTCAAATAAATAAATAAATAAATAAATCCTTACAAATAAATAAATAAATAAAATTAAAAATAGCATAACTATACAGTATCTTAAAGCTATACTTCTGTTGACATTACAATATATTATACAGTAATTAGAATAATAAATATGAATATTCTTTAACAAGGTGGAAAGATATATATATATATTTTTTTTTTGACAGGCAGAGTGGACAGTGAGAGAGAGAGACAGAGAGAAAGATGTTCCTTTCCCGTTGGTTCACCCTCCAATGGCCGCTGCAGCCTGCGCACTGTGGTCGGTGCACTGCGGCTGGCACACTGCACTGATGCGAAGCCAGGAGCCAGGTGCTTCTCCTGGTCTCCCATGCGGGTGCAGGGCACAAGCACTTGGGCCATCCTCCACTGCCTTCCCGGGCCACAGCAGAGAGCTGGACTGGAAGAGGAGCAACCGGGACAGAATCCGGTGCCCCGACCGGGACTAGAACCTGGGGTGCCGGCGCCATAGGCGGAGGATTAGCCTATTGAGCCGCAGTGCCAGCCAAAAGGTATATTTTAAAAATTATTTATTTATTATAAAATCAGGGACATACACACTCAGAGTGATTCACTCCCCAGATGCCCACAATGACTGAGTCTGGGCCAGGCTGAAGCCAGGAGCTGGGAACTCAATCTGGGCTTGAGCCATCATCTGCAGCCTCACAGGAAATGCATTAGCAAGAATGCTGGAATCAGAAGTGGAGCCAGGACTCCAACCAGAGCACTGAGGTCAAGAGCCAGCAGCTTCATTCAGGTCTTCCTTGTGGGTATCAGGGACACAAACACTTGGGCTATTTTCCGCTGCTTTTCCTAGGTCATTAGCAGGGAGCTGGATTGGGAAGTGGAGCAGCAGGGCCTCGAACCAGTGCCCATATGGGATGCTGGCATCATAGGCAGCAGCTTTACCTGCTACCCCAAAGCACTGACCCCCCAAGTGATATGTTAATTGTTAAACCAAACACCCACCCTGAAAAAAAAGTAATAAGTGAGAAAAGTAATAAAAATAAAAGATGTAAATAAAACTAGATAAATAGATGTGAAATACATATGGATAATGACCAAGGGGAATATGAAGTCTTTTTTTTTTTTTGACAGGCAGAGTGGACAGTGAGAGAGAGAGACAGAGAGAAAAGTCTTCCTTTTGCCGTTGGTTCACCCTCCAATGGCCGCCGCGGCTGGCGTGCTGTGGCCGGCGCACCGCGCTGATCCGAAGGCAGGAGCCAGGTGCTTCTCCTGGTCTCCCATGGGGTGCAGGGCCCAAGCACTTGGGCCATCTTCCACTGCACTCCCGGGCCACAGCAGAGAGCTGGCCTGGAAGAGGGGCAACCGGGACAGAATCCGGCGCCCCAACTGGGACTAGAACCCGGTGTGCCGGTGCCGCAAGGTGGAGGATTAGCCTATTGAGCCGCGGCACTGGCCTAATATGAAGTCATTTAAACATTTATCCTGGAGGAGTGGTTATAGTCATATTTTCTTTTAAAATATAACACAGGGGCCGGCGCTGTGGCGCAGTGGGTTAATGTCCTGGCCTGAAGTGCTGGCATCCCATATGGGCGCCGGTTCAAGACCCAGCTGCTCCACTTCCTGTCCAGCTCTCTGCTATGGCCCGGGAAAGCAGTGGAAGATGGCCCTGCACCCATGTGGGAGACCCGGAAGACGCTCCTGGCTCCTGGCTTCAGATCGGCACAGCTCTGGACGTTGCGGCCCACTGGGGAGTGAACCATCGGATTGAAGACCTCTCTCTCTCTCTCTGCCTCTTCTCTCTCTGTGTAACTCTGATTTTCAAATAAATAAATAAATCTTTAAAAAAAAAGTAACACAAAAATAAATATAATCTTGAAAACAACAAAATTTTTATTCTAAATATATGCTCATATGGAAAAGGCAAAAAAGTGTTTTGACTGAATTATATATATATTTTAAGACTAGAAGTTTGACAAACTTAATATTGGTTATCTCTGGGTATTATGGATAATTTCTATATCCTTTTTGTTTCTTTCAAATGTACAATAAATGTGTTATGAACTCTTGGTAAAAATTATTTTAAAAATAAGTGTGGGACTGGTGTTTGTCACAGATGCTAATAAATGGCCCAGGGATGGTCACTGGGGACACCCACCTGGGACACCCAGATTGAGTTCCTTCTGGCTTTTGCCTTGCTCAGGCCTGGCTGTCGTAAACCTTTGGGTAGTGAGTGAGTGGATGGGGTCTCTCTCTCTCTCTCTCCCTTCCTCTCTCCCTCTCCTCTCCTTCTCTCCCTTTTTCAAATAAATAAATAAATATTTTAAGGGAGCATATTTTCTAGCCTTCCTTCTGAGACCCCACCGTTTGCCTAATTAGTGCTAGCATTTCTTAAATGCAGTGCATGTCTGGCTGTAGACAGTCTTCCTCTGCACAAGGCAGTAGCCCATAATTTGAATTGAGACAAAACTAAATATAGCACCACATTTAGTATGGGGGATGGAAATCTGACTCTTGCCGCCTTTTTTTTTTTTGGCCTGAGAGGCAACAGGAGATTCTTTTCAAGACAGGTGGCCTGAGAGTCTTGTGTCAAGTCAGACTGGACTTTAAATTTTTTCCTGGTAACATTCTAAGCTCAGGAGCAGTGTGATCTTAGCTAGGAACCAAGTGTTGGGTTTGCGGGATTCTAGGCTAGGGCCTTGGGACCGTCTTCCCCAATCCCTACCTTCCCTGGTGATCTAATTAGTGCTCATTGGAGAACTAATCAAAGTGATGAGCAGTCAGATGATAGCCCCAGGAACCCAGGCTCCCCACAGCCTCCAGCACTCCGCCATGCCAGGGACCTTCTTGCCGTAAACTCTTCAGGGGCTAAATCTGTTCTGGAGAAAAGTTATTGGTCAGCTCTTTGGGACTGCAGAGAATGCATCTCTGCAGCTGGGCGGTAGGGAGGGCACCTTCTATCAGGGCCCCAGTACACAGGCTTTGAGCCTCATTAATTCTCAGACTGATCCTCTGTGAAATAAGTGTAACCAAGACAATGTTGCCACATGTAGGCACTACAAACGTTTTTTTTTTTTTTTTCAAATTAAAAAAGGTCAGTGGTAATGCTAATAATAACAGTGATTATGTCACTTCATAAAAAGGAGCTTGGGGCTGTGAGCACTCCAATTATAGCTTGTCTGAGCCTTGATGCATAAGCAGATGGATGATGGTTCAGGGTCTCGGGCACTGCTGTCTCCAAAAGACCCTTTCCCACGATCTCACAACAGACACTCCGCAGGCCCCAGGTCTTCAGGACCACTGTCTGTGTTCTGAGAAGTCCAGGAACCCGCTGGCTCTTTGAAGCTAGTGAGGGAGCCTTGTTGCTGTGGAAACTGAAAACCAAGGAAGGGGAAGGCCGTGACCTAAGGGGACGTCTGAGATGAAGGGGCTAGCAAGGTCGCAAGGCCTTACTAGGATGCCTCCCTTCCTAGGGTCGCTGTCCCTAGCATAGCAGTGTAGCTGACGTGGCAAACCTGTAGAAGATGCACTGTGTCGCGCTACGGCCATCTGGTGCTCCATCTGCATTCAGCCAGGATTGCATCTAAACTCCGTCTCTGGCTTCGGGGTTACCTGTGGGTGGGTGTGGGTGCACAGGCTTGCGAGAGCATCGCCGCTCCACATTCTCCCCACGGTTGGTTGGTTGGCTTCATTCAAAGCCCCTCCTTGGGATGGGCGAGGGACTGGCCCGCGGCGCCCTGGAAGCCGCCTGCCCTTCTGCCAGCGCTGATGGAGAGGGCCGGAGCCGCGAGGGTGTGACCGGCGGCCAGGGACCTCCCGCGCACGCTGGCGGTCGGAGCCCCGCCTCCGCTCGCGGTTGACAGCTCAGCTGGTGTGCGCGGCTCGTGCCAGCCAGACGCGTCTCAGCCCCGGAGGCTGCCCGCACGGCCCGGCGCCGCTGCGCTCCGCTCCGCTCGCTCGGCGCTCAGCCTCCCGCTGAGAACAGTCTCTCCCTTGTGCCGCTCGCACGGTGAGGGGACGCTCGGCCGCGGAAATCGGATTTCTGAAAAAGCAGGAGCCGAGCTCTCTCCCTCGCCGCCGACGCAGACGCAGAAGGAAGGAGCTGGGGAGGAGAACGCCGGGGCTTCTCGAACTGGAGATTCTTGGGCAAGGCTTCTCTTTTTCCCAGGGGGCTGCCACTCCCGGGTGAGCAGTGTCCCGAGGGTAAGGAAGCACCTGGAGGATGGAGCAGGCGTGGAGGTGGGTGAGCTGCTGCTTTCTTGCATATTTTCGCATTCTCGACGTGGTGTCCCCTCCCCGCCCCCAGCGCCGGAGCCAGAGGTCCCCCCTCCCCACCTGGGGCCGTGGGTCGCTCCTTGTCCCCCCACTCCACCCCCACTCCACACCCTGCCTCACCCTCCCTGCTTCCCAGCCCACCTCTGGGTCCTCCTGCATGCATATGTTCTGTTCTCTGGTGGTGGTGTTCCCCTTGCTGAATGACTCCCTGCCACCTACTCTGGATGTTAAAAATAACCAGTGGAGGCTGCCTGGAAGTTTTTGTGGAAATGTTTCTGCCTCTTCCTTGTTCTTGGAGCTCTCTTTCCCACAGACTGGGGGGAATCCAGCAGGTCTTTCTCTAGAGATACCTTTGATTTCAGATACTTGGAGCAATGTCATCCTCACCCTTCCACCGTTTCCTTTCCAACTTCACCATCCACTCCTTGCACAAAGACGAAGAGGACTTGAGTGAGCAGGGCCGGGCAGTGCTCATGTCCAGAGGGGCCTTCAGTTGCAACCGACTTTGGGAGAGGAAAGGGACCAGGAGGCACTTGCTGCTGGTCAGGCGTTCCTGGGGCCTGGTGACAGCTTGGAGGTCAGATTTTGGAGATGCCCAGTGAAATCGGGCATCCCTTACTCCTCCCTTCAAATATACTGTAAAATGGAGCCCACTCAAGGAAGGGTTAAGGATAAAAGACCGTGTATTTGGACAAAGACTTCATTTTTTGTTTTTAGTGGGAGAGCAGGTGTGGAGACAGTGTTCCAGAGATGGTTCCATGACAGATACACTTCTATCTCCAGTATCTGACTCCTGACCCACTGAAGACTGTGCAAATACAGAAGACAAATTTGGGGCTTAACAGTACTTATTGTTGAGCTCAACAGGAGTGCATGGTATAAAGTGACTTTGAAAGAAAGGGAAAATTCAAGCATAGGGTGTGTTGATAGAAATGTTGGTAGAACGGTCTAGATTTATTAGTGATGGCTCTGCTTTGGGCTCATTTCTGCAGTTCTCAGGGCTGTTATAGAGGATGGCTCTGCTTTGGGCATCACTAAGATAAAAGAGTTGAGTCAAGAGACACAAGGGGTCCCAAAGCTATGTCAGGTGCTCTTTAGACTGAAGAAGTGAAGACTGGGGGAAGTGAGTAGCTGACTTCAAAGATCTGAGCAGCAGTTGGTGACAGAGGATTTAGATAAATTTAGAATCCCTCTTACAAGGACAGAGCAACCTGTAGAGACAAATGGCAGGGTAGGGGGGTAAGTTAAGGCTGAGTATAAGGAAAAGGCCTTCCAACAAGTGAGCTACCTGGACAGTAAAGAGAGTCCTGACCCTGGAGTTATTCAGCCAAGGCCAGATGGCCATGAGAGTGAGTGTATCAGGGGTTCTTGCTTTCCAGTGGTTTTCATACTTTTTAAAAAAGAATTACTGATTAAGCTTTTTGAACTTTATATATACATTTAAGAATTTCAGGCAAATTCAGAAATAACTCGGATAAATCACAAATCACATATTTATAGTCCAGTTAATTTCACAAACTGAGTATACCCATATGATGGGCACTCAGTTCAAGAAAGTGGACATCCATGGTGTCTCTGAAGTCCTCCTTAGGACTCCAGCAGCGGCCATCATCCTTATTTTTGACATTGACTGGTTTTGCCTAGTTTTGAACTTTATGTAAATGAAATTGTATGCTGTTTACTTTTTTGTATCCAGCTTCTTTTGCTCTGTCTTATGCTTTTGTGATTCTAGTACATTGTTGTGTGTAGTTGTAGTTTATTTATTCTCGCTTCTAAATAAGATTCCATTGGGTGTAAATATATGAGATTTATTGACCTATTCCACTGTTGATAGGCATTTGGAGGGCTTCCCCTTTGGAGCTATTGCAGATGGTGTTACTATGAATGTTCCTGTACATGTCTTTTGATGAACATTTGTACACACTCCTGTGAAGTAAATAAGTAGTAGAATCGCTGGGTGACAGGAAATGCATGTTTAGTTTTAGTAAATATTGCCAAGTTGTTTTCTAAACTGGTTATAAAAGAAGTTTCTAAAGAGTGGGGCCGGCGCCGCGGCTCACTAGGCTAATCCTCCGCCTAGCGGCGCTGGCACACCGGGTTCTAGTCCCGGTCGGGGCGCCGGATTCTGTCCCGGTTGCCCCTCTTCCAGGCCAGCCCTCTGCTGTGGCCAGGGAGTGCAGTGGAGGATGGCCCAGGTGCTTGGGCCCTGCACCCCATGGGAGACCAGGAAAAGCACCTGGCTCCTGGCTCCTGCCATCGGATCAGCGCGGTGCGCCGGCCGCAGCGCGCCGGCCGCGGCGGCCATTGGAGGGTGAACCAACGGCAAAGGAAGACCTTTCTCTCTGTCTCTCTCTCTCACTGTCCACTCTGCCTGTCAAAAAAAAAAAAAAAAAAAAAAAAAAAAAAAAGAAGTTTCTAAAGAGTGTATCCAAAGGGTAGAGACAAAACGCAAAGGTACTCCACATAACTAGGCATTAGGGAAATACAGATTAGAACCAAGATGCCATGCTACACACAAATCAGAGTTGCTGGAATTAAAAAGAGAAAATATCAAATGTTACGGAGAGGAGCAGTCACAACTTTAACATTGTTTTAAAACTCTTATCCACAATAAGGAACTTATTTTTGTTGCAGGCAAGTACACTTACATATGTAACAAATAAAAATTTCATGCAACAATACTTAACCTTAGGATGTGTTTTGTATTCTGATATATTCTATTCTTTTTCTTTAAATAACAAATCTGGTTCTGACTCACTGAGTGTATTTCACCACCTAATGGGTCACAGTTGGAAAAATCCTATAATCACAGATGATGGCTGACGTCTCAGATCTTTGCTAACTCAGAGATCGGACTCGTTCATAAACACTTTTTAAAAATTCGAGAACCCCAAAAAGGCCAGGCACTGAGGATGAAGCGATAAAAGAAAGCAGGTCTCTGTCTTGGGGTCTTTCTAGCCTCATCAGCTGTAACTTTAATAGGCAGAGGTTTTGGACAGGGATATGGGCACTGGCTGCTTGGGGAACACAGGGGAAAAGCACAACCTGGAGGAGTCAACATAAAAGTGAACTCTAATTGCTTCCTTTTATCAAACACTCTTTTGGAGGGAATCTTTTTTCATACTTTATTTTACCGGATCCCCACAGCCCTATGAGGTAGATGTTGTTATACCCACTTTTAAAACAAGGAAACTAAATTTTAGAGAGATTTAGTGATTTTCTGAGGATGACAAATATAGTTTAGGAGGCAGTACAGCCTGGAACTATCCAGTTCCAAAATGTATGCTCCTAATTGCTTTACGTGAGTTGAATCTTGCAAGTGACTTCGTTTCTGAGTTGGGTTTATCATGACACTCTTAATCTTATGGATAGGCATCAGTCTACGCTCTTATTCCCAAATTTCATTTCGGGTAGCTCCTGAAAGCCCCTCACCCTGGAACTTTATGTAAATAAAATTATACTCTGTGTTCTCTTTTTGTACCCAGCTTCTTTCATTCAGTGGTTTGGTTTTGGGATTCTTCTGTATTGTTGTATCTAGTTGTAGTTCGTTTATTCTTGTTGTGTGTAAACACATTACATTTATTCATCCATTCCATTATTGGTAGGTATTTAGGCAACTTTCAGTTTAGAGCCATTGAAAATGGTGTTGCCATGAAATTCCTGTATATGTCTGTTGGTGAACATGTGTTACACTTGCGTTGAGTAAATGGAATAGGTCCTGCACATGAACTCTTACCTTTTTTATGTTGCTCAATCTACCCACAAAGGACAGAGTGGTGGTGGGTATTTGCATTTCCAAAGTTAGATGTCCTCTACTCTCAGATGCACATCGCCTCCCCCTCACAGCTCCCTGACAGTGTTTTTTTTTTTTTTTTTTTTTTTTCCCTCCAGTGACAGTTTCCTGACTTGCCAGCCTTTCTGGTTAAATCATCTAAGAAGAGCATGGTTGGCTCTGGATCAGCCAGTTTCCCATGAACATATTGGCCCTCTTAGAAGCTGATGTGATAATTAATCACATTGATACCCCTAAATAGGGTAAGGATTGTCAACGTGATAGAGAGATAGCTTCCTGGCTAGGTAGATGGGGACAGGGGACCCTCCCCACTGTCTGGAGATGAGAGAAAAGTTAGGCAACCGACTTCCGTGAAGGATCTTGATGTCATGTGCTAGTCCTTGTAATCAAGGTTTTTCTGTGCTCTTGTAACTGATCTAGGTAACTAGAATTCTGTGGGGCTTGGGAAAAGTTTCATGTGTTTTCCATTAAGTCTTGATTGGAACCATCACCCAATTAGCCACTTAAAACCATCCCTCTCCTGGGCCAATCTCAAGAACTTCCCCTTTTACAGCCAATAAAATCCCTAGACAGTCAGCCTTCAAGACAGCTCTTTCTCCATCACCCCTCTCAGCATTGCCAGGAGATTTTTTTTTTCTTTTATTCTTTAATTCTCTGCTCTCTTTTAACAAACCTCTTCTGCTTTACACACTCTCCCTTGTCCATGCTTTTCATTCTTGGATACAAGACACTGAGCAGGTAGAGAACAAGAAGCACAGAGCCCTGCAACAGAAGGAACAAGTTTATGGAGATGAAGAACTTAGAGATGATGGTAGTTTTTCTGACCTTGTAAATATAACAATAAGGCAAAGAACTTCTGTTCTAAAACTTTTAACATTCATATATCTGGACTAGTAGCTCCCTCGCCTTCAACTTTCAGTACAGAGAGTGTATCAAGGCCACTGTTTGTATTAATTACCGATGGCTGCTGTAACAAATTCCCCAAACATAGTGACTTAAAACAAGTCAACTTTATTACCTTGCTGTTCTGGAGGCCAGAACACTAAAATGTGGACACCCCAGGGAGGCCATTATTCAGCCTAGCACACTATTTAATGCTGGAAAAAATCATTACTAATTCACTTCCCCTTTAGGTGGGAATATTCTTGTTCCTAGTGTATGGGAAAGTTGAATAAAAGGTGAATCATATATAAACCTGAACAAATAACTCAAGGAAAACAACTTGAAACATTTCATGTCAACCTATAAAACTGACAGGTAGGAAAGAAAAGCTAATTGATTAGTCTGTTTTGTTTGATATTATCCTGTAAGTTGATGTAATAAACTTCAAGCATTGACTATATTTGCCTACTGTGTCTGAAAATTTGGATTATCATCTAAGAAAAATAATAATGCAGTTTCAAAATTGAAGAATTTTGATTTTATTTCTTCTCTGACATATAAACTACAACACTTCAAGTAAGAAAAGATGCTCATTGATGACTTATTTGCATTTATTCTACGCTATACTAGTACTTAGCCTTGAGGAGTCAGGGATATGCATTTCTCTTTGAATTCATGGGAAATTTCTGATCAGAGATGGCATGTCACCCCATTTTGCAGATAGGGCTCTGAGGTTAGATGGTTTACATGATTTCTTGGCATTGACAACTGGTATGCATTGTTGCACGAAGGTTTGGTAAATTCCCATATCTTTGCTTATCATGGTGGTGGTACTTTTGATATAACATATTATTACTGAAACACCTTTGACATTGAATTCCTGTTTAATATTCATGCTGCTTGTGTTGGCATTGTGGCACAGTGGGTTAAGCTGCTGCCTGTTGACACCAGCATCCATATGAACACTGCTTAGAGTCCTGGCTGCTCCACTTCTGATTAGCTCCTTGTCAGTGTGCCTGGGAAAGCAGTGGAAGATGGCCCAAGTGATTGGGCTCCTGCCATCCACATGGGAGACTTGGGTGGAGTTCCAGGCCTGGCCTAGTCCTGGATGTTGCAGCCATGTGGGGGGTGAATCTGTGAATGGATGATCTCTCTCTCTTTTTTTCTCCCTCTCTCTTTGTAACTCTGCTTTTCAAATAAATAAAATAAACGTTTTTAAGAAAATAATATTCAGTGCTGCTAACAATTTTTTTTTCTGCATTTTGAGAAGGAAAATCTCTGCCTCGGCAACCCTGGTCTACTTTTCAATAGGCCTCTACTTAGATTTTGGCTTGGGGGCCTTGCTCAGTCATTTTCACTCCTGCTTGCTTATTTCCCATAGATCAGCTCCGTCTGGAGCATCATCCCCACTGCCATGCAGCTTTAAGCTGAGGCTGGATTTGAAATGCCAGAAGATTGGGAAGGGGTTGTTTGTTTTCTTTGAATGAGTGGCCTGGCGCTTGCCACATTGTCATCTGCATGTCCAGGCTTTCCTGACTATGGCTGCGGGGTTAGCTTTGCAGGGCTGTGTCAAGCACCTAATCATTCTGTGGGTGCCCCAGTGTCAACTCTGTTGACACCGACTCTGTTTTATAAATAAAATTCCAAACAGGGCTCAGAATGGTCCACAAGTTGTGTGTGGCAAACCTTGAAATAGCATTCAAAGTTAGAAGAAAGTCCAGAATAAAAGAGATGGCATGATGACCCCAGGTGGCTCTTCCCAGTTTTATTTTTAAGCATTAAAATCCAAATCCACCGAGGCCTTGTTTTCTCCATCTCAGAGCCATCTTCTGGGTTCTGCGCCCAGCAAGACAAGTGTGATCTGATTTTTATTTTCTGAATTTTCTGAACCCTCATGGCTAAAGCACTTTTAGTCACAGACTATTAATAATTTTTATATTAGTAATATTTTATATTTTCATAGCACTTTAATGGCCTGTCAAGCATTTTCCCTTAATCTATATAATTTTTTTCCCCATCCTTTTCTGCTTATTACATTCTGCAAGAACTTCTTTCTCCCTTGGCTTCTCCATGGCCTTTTAGGGAAGAAGTGATTTGCAGCTAGTGCTTCTTATGGTAGCCAGGGTGGTTGGGAATACACACAAAGAAGCAATAACCGCTGATGCGTAGAAAGCATGGGCAGATAAAAATCAAACAATTTCTAGCATTACACACAATTTAAGAATGTATTTAAATCTATTTCAAAATGTAGCATATTTTACTCCATGTAGAACAACATGTCCTGTGGAGTTACAATACTTTACTTAATCATTCCATTCTACTGAGACCTATGGGTTTCCAACTTTTAACTATTACAGATATCACTGGATAAAGACCTAGGTGCATAAGACACCTTCTTCCACAGGAGTATTTTTGAATGACAGATGTTCAGAAGTAGGATTACTAAGTCAGACAGTTCTGGTTCTGAAAAATACATTGCAAATTATGTAGTTGTAGTGTCATGAAAGACTGTTGCATTCCCTTCAATACATTTTTAAAAAATATTTTATTTATTTATTTGACAGGTAGAGTTACAGACAGTGAGAGAGAGAGAGAGACAGGTCTTCCTTCCGTTGGTTCACTCTCCAAATGGCCGCAACGGCCATCATCTCCCAGATGGCTTATCCAAAGCCAGGAGCCAGGTGCTTCTTCCTGGTCTCCCATGCGGGTGCAGGGGCCCAAGGACTTGGACCATCTTTTACTGCTATACCAGGCTACAGCAGAGAGCTGGATGAAAGAGGAGCAGCCAGGACTAGAACTGGCACACATATGGGATGCTGGCATCACAGGAGGATTAACCTACTGCGCCAAGGCGCCAGCCCCATCCCTTCAATACATTTTCAAGATCTGAATTCCCATTTTGCAGAGGTGGAAGTGAGGCACACTGATAGAAAGTGTGACTTCGTAGCCTCATTCTCAGCTGTACCTTCTCTAGGGTGCAATGCTTCATGGTTGCCATCCATGTTTGTTACTATTGGGAAGTGTTTTCTGAAATGGCAATAAACACAGTTTTTAATTTCTTTCTTTTTTTGCTTCTGAGTAACATGTCATAATTGTAAATATGGAATGCAGTGTGATATTTCAGCACATGTATGTAGTGTACACTGATCAAATCAGAGCAAGAAGACAGTGCTTCTGTCTCCTTATCATTACCCACATTTGCAGCCTTTGAGTTCCTCAAAAATGGTAAAATAACAATGATTTGTTATTGTGAGCTGTAGTCATCCTGCTGTGCCATGAAACACTCAGATTTTATCCTTGCTACCTAAGTGTATTTTGGTACCCATTATCTGGCCTCTTGTATCCCTCTTCTCCTCCACAGTCTCTGGTAATCCCTATTCTATGTGCAGATTGACATGTTTTTTAGGCTCCACCTAAGAAGGAGAATAAGCAGCATTTGTGTTTCTGTGTCTGCCTTATTTCACTTAGCATGTCTTCCAGTTCCTTCTGTTTTGCTGCAGATGATAGGATTTATTCATCATATGACTGAATAACATTCCACTATATTTATATGACACATTTACTTTATCTACACAACTGTTCATGGACACCTTGCTGCTGTAAACTTGGGAGTACCTTTTTAATATTATGATTTAACTTATTTTGGTGTATATCCTCTAGTGGGGCTGCTGGATCATGTAATAGATACATTTGAAGTTTTTAGAGGGGTCTTTATACTGTTTTCCATGGTGGCTGTACTAACTAATTCCCTCTAAAAGTGTATTAAGAGATTCCTTTTCTCAGCATCCTCACCAGCATTTTATTTATTTATTTTTAATAAAAGCCATTCTAACTGGGGTGAGAGACTCTCTTATTTTGGTTTTGATTTTCATTTCTCTGATTATTAGTCATATTGAGAATTTTTCATATGCTTGTTGGACATTTGTATGTCTTATTTTGAGAAATGTCTATCCAGATCCACTGCCATTTTTAATTAGAGTATTTGGATTTTTGCTGTTGAGTTGTTTGAATTCCTTGCATATTCTGTGTATTAATCTCTTGTTGGATAGAAAATGTGTAAATATTTTCTCTCTTTCTACAACTGTGTCTTCACCCAGTTGATTGTTTCCTTTGTGGCACAGAAGATTCTTAGTTTGATGTAATCCTGTTTGTTTTACTTTTGTTGCCAGTGCTTTGGGGGCTTTATCCAAGAAACTTTGCCTACGCCAATGTCTTGAAATGTTTCCTCTCTGTTTTCTTCTAGCGATTTCAGTTTCAGGTCTTGATTTTAGGTCTTCAGTCTATTTTGAGTTGATTTTGTATATGATGAGAGGTAGATCTAATTTCATTCTTTTATACATATGTATCCAGTTTTGCCAGCACCATTTACTAAAGAGACTATCCTTTCTCCAATGTATGTTCTTGGCATCCTTGTCAAAAATCATTTGACATATGTAGGTGGACTAATCTCTGGGTTCTCTATTCTGTCCCATTGGTGTGTTAGTTTTTAATTATGATGGATTTGTAGTATGGTTTAAAGTCAGGTATTGTGGCGTCTCTGGCTTTATATTATCTTTTTAATTGCGCAGGGCCACTTCATCTATTCTGTTATTTGTAGTTTCATATGCACTTGAAACTGTTATCTGTATATCTTTTATTTTTGAAGATTTTTATTTATTTATTTGAGAGCTAGAATTACATGCAGAAAGAGGGAGGGACAGAGAGAAAGGTCTTCCATTGGCTGGTTTACTCCCAAAATGGCCGCGTTGGCAGGAGCTGGCTGATCTGAAGCCAGGAACCAGGAGCTTCCTCTGGGTCTCCCACATGAGTGCAGGGGCCCAAGCACTTGGGCCATCTTCCACTGCTTTCCCAGACCATTAGCAGAGAGCTGGATGGAAGAGGAGTACTGGGACACAAACCTGCACCCATGTGGGATGCCGGCACCACAGGCAGAGGTTTAACCTACTGCCACAGCACTGGGCCCTCTCCCCCCCGCCCCCCTCTTTTTAATTTAAATTTTATTTATTTGTTTTTCATCTTTTTGGAGAGCGGGGACAGAGAGAGAGAGAGAATCTATCTTCCACCTGCTAGTTCATTTTTCTAATACCCACAAAAGCCATGGCTGGGCCAGGCTGAAGCCTGGGTCTCTCATATGGGTAGCAGGGACCCAAATACTTGAGCTGTTACCTTCTGCCTCCCAGGGTGTGCATTAGCAGGAAGCTGGAATTGGAAATGGAGCCAGTGCATCCTACTGCACTAAATGCTTTCCCAGTTTTCTCTGTTTCTTAAACAAGAAAATTTTAATATAAGAAAGTAAACAGTAGATGTAATTTATTCAAAATAATATGTACATATTAGGATGTCTATTGCAAGAAAAAAGAACATGGATGCTATATTTGGTTATGGGATTATGAGAAATGCTCTTTATATGCTGCTTTAAAACGAAGTCAATGTATTTTTTTTTTTTTTGTAACAGAACTTTCTGTTTTTTTCTACCAAGTGACAACATGTAAAGTTTGGAAATGAATTGGTTTTAGAAAGTTTTTTTTCTGTGCATTTCTTAGAGATTTTCAGGTTATTGGCACCACAGGAGGTGCGTTATTGCCAGTAGACCTAGGGAGCAAGTTGTAGAATAATTGTTACTTTATTCACCCTGAGCTAAAATTATTATGTGTGGGCTGTAATATACCGGCTGTTCCCACCTACACACCTAGCTTTGCCTTTGCTAGGATAATTTTGTTTATCCTTCAGGGTTTAACTTCAGCATTACCTACTTTGGGAATAATTTTTGGCACCTGGTTCTGGGTGTTTTCTGTAGCCAGAACATGTTCTGCTTACTCTGTTATAGCATGCAGTTAGATGGCTTATATGGTAAACCCTAAATTTATTGGAAGAATGTACTAATTGCTGCCTCTAAATCTTCAGCATCTAATGTTGTTTCTAGCTCTAAGTAGATCCTCAGTTAAGAACTTTCCAGAGCATATTTCCTGAAAGGCTGAAAGGAATATCTCTCTGGTAGAATATCTCATTATTGAATAGATGTAATAGGTTATCAAAGTTTCTTACCATTATATATTTGAATTATGTTTGTCATTGCTTGAGAAATATGCAGCAGGTTTCTGTTGTGATACAGATTTTGTCAATGCTAGATACATGGTAGTGAATTATATAAAAATCTTCCTTCAGGGAGCTGACATTCGAGAGGGGTCACCAGGCATGAGGACTTGCACTGTTACACCTTAACCTCACAGTTCCTTTACCCAAATTCTCCACCTTGAGGATCTTGAGCTCTGCAATTATATTCCTTGTCCATGGGTCAAGTCTCCATTTGCCCCTTCTTTCTGAATGTTCAGTTACCTCATCACTCACCTATTTCCTCACCATCTCCGTGTCTTCCAGATCATCTCTTAATTTGTCTCTCTCCTGGGCCTAGGCCTCAGCTGTTTGAATCAGGTTCTCAGCACTGCTTTAATGTCTCTTAACTGCCTTAGTATCCCCAACCTTTGGTAATCTTTAGCCAATTTTATGATCCTCTGGGATACTATAAGTTTGTCTTAGTGCAGTGTGAAACCATACTGAGAAGGAGGACTATAGACTCAGTCTTTGTAATCTCACACAGATCAGTAATGCTGCTAAGAAATTTTCTTCCTCTTCAACTGGCATCCTCCCCAACCCTCGCCTACTCCGACCCTCCCTCTTCCTCTAAAAATACATTCCTGGGGTGGTTATTTACCCTAGTTAAGACTTGTGTCCCATTGCAGAGTGCCTGGGTTTGAGACCCACCTCTGACTCCTGATTCAGCTTCCTGCTAACACAGACTCTGGAAGGCAGTGGGGAAGGCGCTAGTAATTTAGTTCCTGCCACTCACATGGGAGACCTGGATTGAGTTGCGGGATTCCAGTTTGAACCTTAACTTAATCTTGGCCTTTGTGGTCATCTGGAGGGTAAATCAGATGGGAGCTCTTGCTGTTTCTCTCCCCCAATCCCAGGCTCTCAAATAAAAAAAGGAACACATTTAAAAAGCACATTTCTTTTAAAGATTTATTTATTTATTTGAAAGGCAAGGTTACAGAGAGGTAGAGGCAGAGAGAGAGAGAGAGAGGTCTTTCATCCACTGGTTCATTCCCCAGATGGCCAATCCAAAGCCAGGAGCCAGGAGCTTCTTCCAGGTCTCCAAGGTGGATACAGGCGCCCAAGGAGTTGGGTCATCTTCCACTGCTTTCCCAGGCCACAGCAGAGAGCTGGATCGGAAGTGGAGCAACTGGGACTCGAACCAGTGCCCATATGGGATGCTGGCACTGCAGGCAGCAGCTTTACCCGCTATGCCACAGTGCTGGCCCCTGGATATAATTCTTAAAAAAAATTATTCAAGAGCCCCCCCCCCCCAAGAGAGAGAGAGAGAGAGAGAATGAGATCCTATTTGTTGGTTCCCTAGGTGTCTGCCAGGGCTGGGCCAGGGCTGAAACTGGGGGATAAGAACTCAATCCAGGTCTCCTAAATGGATGGCAGGAACCCAAATACTTGGGCCATCACCTCCGTCTCCCAAGATCTTCATTAGTAGGAAGCTAGAGTCAGAAACTGGAAGAAGGTGTCGAACCCAGGCACTCTGCGTGGGCTGCCGGCCATCCAGGCCGAATGCCCACTGCTACCTTTCTGTTCTTACAATGTTATGCAATTTCTCTGAACCTTAATGGATAGCATCAAGGAAAATTAATGTTGTTTATGTTAGAATGAAAAATTCGTGCACGAGCAGAAAAACAAAAAGGTTCTAAAAGCCAGAGAACTTTTTGCAGATGCATCATGATATTTGTAGTTCACTGTAGCTGTTGAAGGCTTAGCACTGCAGGCAACTGCCTTGCAGAGTTCCATTTGATTGTGGTCCCTCTCAGTGACTAGACTGTGTTGAGTGAAGGGAATAATTACAGCCCGCACTGAAGAAAAGTGTGTGTTTCTGGATCAGTCCCAAGTGGACTCACACTTAGTGTGCTGAGTGGCTCACAGTGATGCGCCTGTCTCCTGAGGGGCTTTGCCAGTTAAGCATCCCAGCTTGCAGAGATTGTAATGATAGGTCTTGAGATGGGAAAAATTATCATCTCACTGTGGTTATTATATAATAGTCTTCCGTTCTGCATCTGTGACTTCCACCTCTATTTGCATTTGAATATGTATTTTTGCAATTCTGTTACCAAATGGGGGTATTTTGGCAACATGTGTAAGGAAGAATATGTACTCAGTGTCTCTCTTGGCAAGAAAAAAAAAACAAACAGATCTGAGAAGTCTCAGAGCTTGTTCCCTACTGTTCATTTCTACTTTGTTCCATCACCTGAGGGAGGTGTGACTAGGAGATCGGGAACAGGGAAGAATGAACTGATGGATGACTCGCCTTTCAAGATAGACCTATATAAAAAGTCATCCAACCACTTCCCTTTCAGGGTTTTAATTCTTTTATCACATGGCATTTGCCACCCCAGCACTCCCATATTTAAGTGCAAGCTGTGTATAGCAGGAATGAGCTGCTATTCCAAGTCAGGATTTGAGTCTAAAGCCTGTCTCCTTAGCACAGCACATAAGTCACTCACTATTCCTTTCACTTCAGCTTCTCAGGGATCAGTTCCCCAGAGTCAAGCCAGATACCAAGGAGCTTCCCTGCAAATGAGTGGGAAGAAATAAGGTCTGTTGCAAAGAGTAAGGTTTGCAGTTAGACAGAGTTTTCAAGTTCAGGCCTTGACATCAACTTCGTGATCTAGGGCAAATTGAATTCATCCTTCCAGGCCTCTTGTTTCATGACTGTAAGTAGAAATTACAGCACCTACTTTGCAGAATGTTGTGAGGCTTGGAGGAGATATTGCCTGAGAAGTATTAGCCACGTGATAAATTGTGGAAGCCTCATTGGTGGTGATGGTGGTGACTGTGTCCAAAATGATGGTTATTTCATGCAAGATTAGTGTTCAGGAGGATTCCACAGCAAAACAAACCCAAGAAACATGTTGAACTGTGAAGTTATAAACAGGCAGTCCGGAAATTGCTTCCTGTAGATGTCTTTGTTTTTAAGCTGACACTGCTTATGAAATCCTACCATTCATAAATTGTCAGGGCCAGAGCCTCATATACTGAAAAAAAAAAGAAAAAAAGGAGCAGACTACAGTTCTTTTAACCCTTTGGCATTTGTCAGGGTTGAATGTGGTGGATGTAAATAAAAAATGTGAAAAAAGGATCTTTGATTATCAGAGATATTTCTTGCATTTGAAGCAGAATCTAGCAGCTCATGTCAACTGAACTTTATCAGTATGGGAACTAGAAGAGAATGTGTGCTTGGTTCAGTGCCTGATACTGTGGAGACCCCAAGAAATGGCAAACTTTAGCCATCTGAATGCCATATCACATGCCCCCCCACTGTTTGAAAAAGACACACTGAATCTAATCTCTTACTTATTTCATCTTCGGTTAAGGTCAATGATTAGGAAGAACAATGTGATTAAATCAATACATTCTTCAAATGTTTGTGCAGTAAGAATTAAGCCTTTGTTAAAGTAGAAAACAGAGACAGAGAAGATAATCACCTGTATTTTCTACCATCCTAAACCCCCACCCCTTTCCACATCTCCAGGGTCTTTTCTAGCCTGTATCTGTAGGTTATTTTTATGGTGGTGCAAATCTTAGTGCTGACCCTTTCTTCTTGACTATTTTAAACTGTCATTGGGGGTTCTAAGTGATTAGAGAAAGCTATAGTCATTAAGAAGGGCAGTGAAATTTAAGAAATGGTTTTCCTACCCCTTAACATTCCAACCTGAAGGATGGAGTTTGGGGAGAAAAACTTAAGAAGAGGGAAAGGTTAAAAAAAAAAGTCGGGAAGAGTCCTAAGGAGTAGTTTATGACTGTTGAGCTAGAAGGTTGGGAGGGGTGTGTGTGTGTGTGTGTGTGAGAGAGAGAGAGAGAGAGAGGGAGAGAGAGAGAGAGATAGGTGCAAGCCCTGAGCACACTTTCATTTTCATTTTTCTATCTAGGGCCTTTTCATATTTCCTGTGTATTTATAGCCATCCTTAAAGACCTAGATCCAATGTTCTCTGTTTTTTGTGGCTTTTTTTTGGGTAGGTTTCCTAGACAACTCCCCACCAGAACAAAATTAATTGCTATTTTGTGTGTTTTCTGGAATCCCTGTGAAATCCTATTTTCTCATAATTATCTATTTAAATCACATTCTGCCTCCCCAGTAGATTCTGAGTTCTTTGATGACAGTGTATGTAGCGTCTCACTTTGTGTCTCTAGTACCTGGCATATAACAAACATCTGAACCAATTTTTATGAAATTGGGGGCTGGCATAATGGCATAGTAGGTGAAGCTACCACCTGAGATGCCTGCATTCCATATGGGTGCTTATCTGTGTCCTGGCTGCTCCACTTCTTATTTAGCTCCCTGCTAATGTATCTGGGAAAGCAGCAGAGACTGGGGTCCTGCTCCCACATGGGAGACCTGGATGAAACCCTTGGCTTCTGGCTTCAGCCTGGCCCAGCCCCAGTTTTGTGGCATCTAGAGAGTGAACCAGCAGATGGAAAGTTCTGTCTCTGCTCTTTCTTTAACTCTGACTTGTAAATAAATAAATAAATAAATCTTTAAAAAATGTTCATGGAATGGAATTAAACTTAAAAGTAGAAATTCAGGCCCAGGTTTGTGCTATAAGTAATGCTAATGCAGATTGTTCATTTTTTCATTTTTGTTTATAATAAGAATCCCATGATTAACAGAAGCTGGAGAGACAGAAAATGCCTCTGGTAGCTGGTTTTTGTCCCCACACTTGGGAGATGCTCAGCAAGGGTGTTGGTGAGTGAGGAAGTGGGGCACAGACTGTGTGGTGCTCAGAAAAGCCTAAGAGTATGTGAGTGGCCTGTGAGGGAGGGGTGGTTCATACATCACCACCTCTTTGGGACTTTGGACATCCAGATGGGATGAAATAACCTGAGGCTAATTAGTTTAATAAGTGAGGCTGATAGCACCTTAGATTCAGTTTTGGTGGTAGCCTTGGTCCTGGGGTGCAACTGTATAATACTCTATAAAGACTTGTTGTAGAACCTGCTTTATAAGTGATCACCATCTTGTCATTCCTTGTGAATAAGATGGTCCATAAGGTGATCTGTGACTCTTCTCACTCCACAAATTGAACAGGCCAGGCTACAAGCAATCACACCCAATATGCCGTTGTCAAGGAAAGTCTGTACCTGCTGTATAGAAAATGCCTTGGTGGAAAGGAAGAAGGAGCAGAAGTTTTGTAGCCCTGCCTGAAATGTCATGAGAGACTAGACCACTGGGATCAGTGAGTGAGATGCTTGACTCTTGAGAGGAGCTGTATCTGTAGCTAATTTCAAGCAAGCAAAATTGAGTACCTGGGATATAGACTGGCTATGGTTGAAACTATCATTCTTAGAAAATTACTGGAAGAAATCATCAGCACAGTTTGACAGCATCAGAACACCAGGAAGTGACAGATGGCTTTTGGAAGAGCAATTATTTTCTGATCATTCTCAACTTAATCATCTTGGAAAACTATAGGAAAAACAAGTAATAGGGCACATTAGATGTTGATATTTTGCTTCAGTTTAATAACTTAATAGGTACTTATCAACAAATCAAGAATGTATGGGTTGTATACCATGCATAAATTAGAAGGTGAACAGCTTCTGAGTGGGTTATATTCTGAAAAAGTGTGGTTCTTCCAACTAAGCAGCCACAGTGTTTTGGCAAGAACATTAAGATGCACTTGATTTTAGTAGAGTTGGTATTGGTAATAATAGATAGAGAAGGTGGGGATAAAGTGAATGGTAAGGCTTATTGAGGAAAAGTATAATTTTCTTGTACAGGAAAAGCAGATTTTAAAATAAAAGCATCTTGGAGGAAAGATTATATATGGGCATCAATGGTGAACCACATGCTGGCTGAGCATGAGTCACTCATGAACTGATATCTTAAAAGAATCTAGAAACACTTGAATTTGAGAAACCAGGACAATGATATACAAGTTTTTTCCAGGCTTGAATAATGTGGAAGAATGTATTCCTGCTTTGTATGTGTGTTTGTGTGGGACCAGGCTTGAGTCTGTCTTAACTGTGCCCTAATTCTCTTTGTACTTTGGTTTATCAGATATTGCAACCCCCAGACATACAGTGTGTTTCTTCACGGCAAGCCCCTTCCCTAAGGGGCATCAGATTCCTTTTCCACCTTTCGGAGCACTTGAGTAAGCCCACTCTCTAGCATTAAGAGAGGGAACTTGAGCTCTTAATAGAGCTAAAGTGATTTTTAAAAAATCTCTTGAGAGATTACAAGTATGCCTATTAACTCAGTACCCATCTATAGTGACCTCTCTATCCTTCCAGTTATTGATTCATATTGGGCAGGCAGCAAGCTGAGCAGGAGTGTTGGAAGGGGTGGGGAAGGCAAGGTCTCGTAGGACTGACAGGCGTTGCCTAGCTTTAACCTGCTTCTCATCTATAACGTGCCTTTTGCAGAGCAAGGAGTGTGGAATGAGATCCTGTCTGGAAAGTACCCAGGATTCTTGGAAAGTGTTAAAATGGGTTTTATGGTTGAGCATTTATTAGAATAGAATCATATAATTACTACAATGAATCTTAGAAGTTCATACTCTTTTTTTACAAATATTTGAGGAGACTGAAGCCAGAGAGATAACAGTGACTTACAAACCTTTTAATAGGTTGTTACCAGAATTTAATGAATTATGTATTGAAGCCAGTGGTTTTCTCAAGACTGTGTCTTTAAGCAGATATGAGATTCTGTTGCCCTGGTCTGTACTGGGGTAACAGCCTTAGAAGCCTGCAAGGAGCCCGCAGACATCGCAAGTAAATGGATGAACTGGAGCTACAAGGACAGAGAGTGGCAAGGACTGTGGCAAGCCAGAAAACATGTGCCTGCCCTGTGTTCGGGGGGCTAGTTACCCCTGGGTGGGAAGGCAGGCTCAGGGTTATTAGACCCACTCATTTTCAAAGAGAAGCTAGAAATGGGTCAACCTTGTGTGGACTAAATAAGCCGTGTTGGATGGACTGAATTTGTCCTGAGGCTGCCGACGGCAGATGCACAGCACAGTCACCTTTGTCTGTGGGCCGAGCTCCATGAAATGCTCCGTGAATAGCAGCAGTGAGCCCCCACCCCGCTCCCCAGACCTGACAAATTCTTCAAGACATTTTCCTGGTTGGCGGATGTTGTCGACAGCCTTCCCTTCCTTTGCCTCATTGAGGAGGGTCCGTCAGTAGTGTATTCGTCACTGAAGGTTTTTAGTGAGGAGGAGAAAGGGGAGGGGCAGAGGGCCTGAGAGAACCCTAAGCTTCTGATCTGCTTTTGACTGATAAAGAAGTACCCGTTACACGTAGTCCAGGGTGTCCCCATCCATCTGGGATTTAACAAAGGGAATATTTATGCTAAGATCCAACCCTGGGGCAGAGAAGAAAGAACATCAACAATTTCCAAACAAAGGCCAGATTCTCTTCTGCCTCCTTCTGAATGTCCCCTCTGAATCTGAGTCTACAGGATTCTTTTTGGTTACAACTGACTGGAAGGGCCCAAAAGTTGAAAGAATAAGCCAAATGTTGAAAGGATCTCTCTGCAGATCATTGCAATGGTTTCTCTGTTTCTGCCTTCCCCACCCAGCCAGGCTGTTGTCAAAACAGTAGCCCGCCTTTCAAAAACATTAGTTGCTTAGTTCATTTCTTATTTTGATTCATAGGACTCCAGTGGCTAACTGCTTTGCAATGTCCTGAAAGGCTTTATAAAGTCTGTGCCCTGCCCAGCCCTCCCATTACTTCCCCGACCTTATCCCCTCCTATATATCTCCTGCTCTCTGCCCAGCCACACTGGCCTGCCTGCTGGCACAAAGAATCTAATGTCCTCCTTCCTGGGGGCTTTTGCGTCTGATGCTCTCTGCACAGAACACTCTTTCCCAGAGACCCCAAGGCTACTCTCGTTTCCTGGAGAAGCCCCAGCTACTGAAAATTGCTTCCCCTGCTACAGCACCCATTCACATTCATAAGTTTTTATAGTGCTTGTCCCCAGCTGCCACTGTGGGCTTTACTTGTTTTCCCTCACTGTAAACTCTAAGTGCAAGGACTTTTGTTCTATTTTGTTCACTGCAGTTTCTGAAAATGTGGTAGGTGCTTGACAGGTGTTTGTTGAATATGCTTTGAGTTCCTCTTCCCCTCTGTGCTAGGGTGTTTGCCATAGGGGACAGATAGCTCTTGCTGCTGAATCATGGTATTAACACATCCATGAATGGACTGTCTAAATATTTCAGGTTTTCTGGGTCAGTTCTACTTCTTAAGCATATTTTGAAAATTTTTTTCAGGATTTCCCCCATCTTCACTTTTTCCCTCAGTTAAAATCAGTTCAACATCTTACTTGGAATATAGACTCATACCATGTAATTTTCCCCTCCATACACTCTCACTCAGCAGCCAGAATGATCTACCTAAAATCTAGATCTGGTCCTTTACCCTTCATTCCTTAATTTAAAATACTTCAATGGTTTCCCATAGTGTTTTTGTTGTGTGTGGGTGTTTTTTTTTTTTTTTTTTTTGACAGGCAGAGTGGACAGTGAGAGAGAGAGAGACAGAGAGACAAGTTTTTCTTTGCCGTTGGATCACCCTCCAATGGCCTCTGCAGCCAGCGCACTGCACTGATCCGAAGGCAGGAGCCAGGTGCTTCTCCTGGTCTCCCATGGGGTGCAGGGCCCAAGCACTTGGGCCATCCTCCACTGTACTCCCGGGCCACAGCAGAGAGCTGGACTGGAAAAGGAGCAACTGTGACAGAATCCGGCACCCCAACCGGGACTAGAACCCGGTGTGCGAGCGCTGCAGGCAGAGGATTAGCCTAGTGAGCCGTGGCGCCGGTCCCCATAGTGTTTTATGTGAAACTCGTCCTTACCCCATCCCACAAGGTTCTGCATGGTCTGGGGGCAACACTGGCCTTTTCTGTTCCTCTAAAAGACTCAGGACTCAGGGATTTTGCCCTACCTTCCTAATGGAATACTCTTCTCCCATTTTTCGTTTGGTTGGCACCCAAGTCATCTAGGTTTATATCTTTAAAAAAAAGAACTTATTTTCACTTTACTTGAAAGAGAAGGAGAGATAGAGATCTTACATTTGCCGGTTTACTCCCCAAATGGCTGTAATGGCTGGGGCTGTGCTAGACTGAAGTCAGGAGCTTGGAACTCTATCCAGGTGTCTCATGTGAGTGACAGGGGCCCAAGCACATGGGCCATCATCTGCTACTTTCCCAGGCACATTAATGGGAAGCTGGATCAGAAATGGAGCATCCGGGGCTTGAGGCAGCACTTGAGTATGTGGGGCCAGCATCACAGGTGGTAGCTTAACCTGTTGCACTGCAGTGCCAGCTCGGTGTTTGCCTTTGTATCCCCAGTGCTTGACGCTCCCTGATTTACAATAGGACCTCCATGAATACTTGTGCACATAGTTGTTTTGTGCTGGGGGATTGGGCTCTGGGGAGTGGTACCTCACTAACTAATGATATGTTTCTCTCCACAGAGATTATTTTGCAGAAGATGGTGGGGAGATGGTATCCAGAGCAAGCCAGGCAACAGGTAAGGATGCTGTGGGCCTTGCATGCTAAATTCTAGGCTTCCTACTTGAACTTAGAGGTCCGAGGTTCACAAGGCCAATATTTTCAAATTCACAGTGTCAATGTTCTCAAACTTTTGTGAATTTCCAAATTTTCCCATACCACTGGGAATGACATGTTCTATATAATAATATGTGCTGGGAAGCTGCTCAATGCAGTAACTTATAATTGAAAAATTTATGTGAGCTCTCCACACTTCTAATGGTTCTGTAATGGCAAGATTAAAGTCACTTGTAAAATCATTAAAATGAATTCTGCCACTAAAATGAAATCTCTACCCTAATACACCATTAAAATGGGTATAATAATAATGCCAATCTCATAGGAAAGATTGGGAGAAGTACAGAGTCTGTTAAGGAAAGAGCGCTTAGCAAAGCTCATTTTTTATTATTATTAGTCTGTTCATAACAGTAACACAGTCATTTCTGCAGTGACGTTAGCCAGAGACCTGTGATATGAATATCAAAACCAAAGTAAAGATAACTCTCTTTGGGGTGACAATTTTTTACAAAAACTTGTTCCTGCTGGAGGATTTTACTCACTTCCTAACTTATTTGCCCTTTTTCAATCAGCCTTGAAGCCTTGATGGTTCATATGTACCATGTGAAAAAGGTTTCCATGTAAATAACTTAAGGACATTAGAGTCACCTAATATTAGTGTTTGAAACCATGTGTATTGAATTTACAAGCTCCAAGTATTATTGCACTCAACATTTTGAGGGACAAGATCCTGTATTTTGAGTCAAAGATCAAAACACTGGAGCAAAAATGGAAGGGGAACCGACAAAATCCCTACTATACACAGATACTTGGTTGGATGTGTTCAGTTATTCTTTCCATTAATATATATATATATTCAAGATAGTGGTAGGATCCCCATTTAATGGAGCAATGGAACTCAGTAAAATTAAAATATTTTACTATATTCCCACACTTAACAAGTGGTCAGGATTCAAATCCAAGTCTCGAAATCTCTGCTGTTCCCACTATGTCCCACTCATCTAGTGGTATTGTATGCTTTCTCTGCTTTATCGTATTTTCCTCCATTTAGTAGTCTAGTGAATTTCACCTACATGAGAAATAAATACTTGTTTCTAGCTGCCTTTAATTAAAACAAATTGCACGGAGGCAGGCATTGTGGCACAGAGTGAAGCTGCTGCTCGGATGCTCACATCACATCCAGGAGCACAGGTTCAGATCTACTGCTTCTGATCCAGTTTCCTGCTGATGCATTCTGGGATGCAGCAGATGAGGCTCAAGTGCTTCATCCCCTGCCACCCACATGGGAAGCCTGGTGGAGTTTTGGGCTCCTTGCTTTGGCCTGGCCCAGCCCTGGCTGTTGACGTCATTTGAAGAAGGAATCAGCAAATGGCAGATTCCGCTCTGTCCCTCTCTCTTTCTGTTGCTGTGCTTTTCAAGTGGATACAAATGAATAAATGAACATTAAAAATGTTTGCATTTACTTAGAAACACCAGGAATATCAACAAAGCACATGCAGCATCATCATCATTATATTATTTGCAATCACAGAGTGGTGTAAAATTAACAAAACAATTATTGTGTAAGCTCCATCAAAGACAACTGAAAATGGAAAAAAATTATGTCCAAGTATAACTAATACACACGTGCACAGACACACACAGCTGCTTTGTATTTGTGTGCCAATTTAAAACCCCATAGTCTACCAGGCAAGAGTTAGTGGCTTTTGGAAATAACCATTAAGGACAAGGTTATCTAATCTAAAGACACACTTGGTACTGTTGTAACTTTACAAAACCAAAATTTATTGTGTAGTGATCCGTTTAGAAGTAAATCATAATTTTACATTTCAGTGTTTTAGCAGTGGTGCGATGGGGAGTTACCTTCTTTTAGTCAAGAAAAAAAAAATGCACTGGAAAACCCATTGATCATCATCATTTTCTTTGTTTTCATCTTTGTCTTCACCAGCATCTTCCTGGTCCTCTTTTCGCCCCTCTTTTTCTTGTCCTTCCCCATCCCCACAGCCTTAATTTCCTTTCTTTAAAGTCACCGGTGGAAAAATGAGGATGTTTTCTTGTGATGTGAGGGCAATTTTAGATCAAACCAAGAAAATGGCTGAAGACGGCCTTTTGGGTACACTGGGACCTTTGAACCTCTCTTTTTTCCTCTCTGCAGAGAAAATAAAGATTTCTTTTTCTCTTGCATAATGGCTATGTTCACTTCACCTATCTTCATACTGCTCATCCTCTTCAGCAGACATGGATTGTCTTTTTTTTCTGAGCACTTAAAAAAATTCTAGGAAGTTGCCTATAGCCTCCAGGTACTTTTACTTGTGCTGTCTGGTAAGCTTGCAAAAACAAAGCAAGGAGGAAGAAAAGAAAAACATCTGTTGGTGTTTTGTCTCTTGTTCCCTTGGGTGTCCTTTGCCCATATGTCCAGTTTACTTCTCAATGAGACACAGTCACGCAGGGCCCTCTTTGCACTGCCTTGTCCTTATACTGTCTGAGAAGCTCAGTGTATTGCAATGGCTGTCACTGTTTCTAATTGGAAAAGAAAGTTCAGTAATAAAGGCTACTTGTTTCCTTCTGGAGCCACAAAGTTATTGTCTTCAATGTCTTCTACCTGAATCTATAACGCCAACCCCATGGCAATCTGCAGCACTCTGTGTACTGAGGATGACTGAGGATGGCTGAGGCCCTGATTTCTGATGCTTTCACAGTGTTGCTTCTCAGAAGCAGGCCTAGGCTAACAGGCTGTCCCAGAGCAATACAATACTTCCATTGACTGCCACAGTTGAGTCAGTGCCCTTCTGCTTGTATTTCCCTGATGCCTAGACCCGTTACAATCTCCTTGGCTGCAAAAATAGCACGGAATGAGAATGTTGCTAAGAGAGATGAATGGAGTGCGGAGAACATGAGAATGGTTCTGCCACATTTCAGCAATGTGGTCTTGAGCAGGAACACTGTCTGAACATTTCTTTACTTATCAGCAAAATGGATTTAATCACCATGTCTGTCTATTTCACTGGTTGCAGTGACTTTATAAATGAAATAATTCATGTGAAACTATTTTGCAACTATAATGTCCTTTAAAGGTTTATTTATTTGAAAGGCAGAGTGACAGAGAGAGGAGGAGACAGAAAGAGAGAGATCTTCCATCCACTGGTTCACTCTCTAAATGCCTACAACAGCCAAGTCTAAGCAAGTTGGAAGCCAGAAGTTAGGAACTCCATCCTGGTCTCCTATGTGGGTAAGGATGGGAAAACTTGGGCCACCTTCTTTTCAGGAGCATTAGCAGGGAGCTGGATTGGAAGAAGACCAGTTGGACACAAACCAGCATTCCAGTATGGATGCTGGTGTCCCAAGTCAGCTTAAGGCAGGTTCCTGCAATAGCTTTAAAAGATGTTAATTGTTAAAATTGTTATTATTCCTGTGCGCGCGTGCGGGGCTCGCTGGGAAAACATGGCGGAGACAGTGTTCTTTCTGAGGTGATTCTCTTGTAACCTGGTTAGGTTTGGTGATTGGCCTAGGTGAGTTGCACTCCTAGGTTGTTAGGTTACAGGACCGCAGAGAAACTTTGCCTTACGTTAAAACTCTGCATCTTGCAGCCTTCTTTCTAATACTCAGTCCTCTGTGGGGTGTTTTTGACTATGCAAATATTAGGGTTTTTTGTTTCTCACCTTATTCTAGGTAATCTTTGTTAACTTGTATTTTAACGTACAGAAACATTGTTTGTTTGTTTATTTATTTATTTATTTGACAGGCAGAGTGGACAGTGAGAGAGAGAGAGAAAGGTCTTCCTTTTGCCGTTGGTTCACCCTCCAATGGCCACCGCGGCCGGTGCACTGCAGCCAGCGCACCGCGCTGATCTGAAGGCAGGAGCCAGGTGCTTCTCCTGGTCTCCCATGGGGTGCAGGGCCCAAGCACTTGGGCCATCCTCCACTGCACTCCCTGGCCACAGCAGAGAGCTGGTCTGAAAGAGGGGCAACCGGGACAGAATCTGGCGCCCCGACTGGGACTAGAACCCCGTGTGCCGGCGCCGTAAGGCGGAGGATTAGCCTAGTGAGCCGCGGCGCCGGCCCAGAAACATTGTTTAAATAGGACTAATGATTCCCAGAAATCCTTCTGGGTTCCTTGGATGCTATTTATATTTGCTTTATCCTATCGTCTAATTATAAACCATTTGAGAGGAAAAAAAATTATTATTTCTAAATAATAATCTAAATATTTTTTCTGTAGAGATTTGTAGAAATACTTTGTAGCTTATAGCTTTTTTTTTTTTTTTTTTTTTTTTTTTTTTTTTTTTTTACCAAAACAAAGCTGTTTAGGGTATTTGTTAAATTTAAATTATTTTTTATTTAAATTTTTTTTGAAAGAGACAGAGAGAGACAAAGACAGATAGACAGGTAGGGAAGGATGTTCCATCCTCTGGTTCACTTCCCAAATGTCCAAACAGCTGGGGTTGGGCCAAGCCAAAGCCAGGAGCCAGAAATTCAATCTGGGTCTCCCATGTTGGTGATGGGAACCCATGTACTTCAGCCATTGTCTGCTGCCTCCCAAGGTGCACATTAGCAGGAAGCTGGAATCAAGACCAGAATGGGTACTCAAACCCAGGCACTCATATATAGAGATGTGGGGGGTCCCAAGTGGCATCGTAACCACTGTGTTAAGTATCTACCACTGATTAACTTTTACCGTGTAACATACCACTGCAAAACTTAGTGACTTAAAATAGGGGCAACAAACTTCATCCCAGCCAACAGTTTTGTAGTAAAGTTTCATGCACTGTCATGCTTAGTTTGTGTGTTGTCTGTGTCTGCTTTGAGTTATGAGAGCACAGTCAAATAGTTGCAACAGAGTCAGAGTATGGTCCACAAACCTAAAATACTGTCTGGCCCTTTAAGAAAAGAGTTTGCTCACTCCTGCCTCAAAACAACCATGCTTTATTACTTCTCACAATTCTGTGGTGCCAAGCTGGGTGTTTTTCTGCTGCTCTTGTATGGGGTCAGATTGAGCTGTGATCTTTGGACAGTTTGATTGGGACTAAGGGTCCAAGGTGGCCTTGCTCACACTTCTGGCAGTGGGTGACTGGCCGTCAGCTGACGTAGATTTATTTCTCTGAATTTGGCTTTTCCACTCCCAGTAGAGAGACCTAGCTTCTTCACAGCCTGGTGGTCTGGGGTAGGGGTGGAAGGGGCTACAACTGTAAGAATAGAGATGCAAGGCTAGAGCTCATCTCCATGTTTGTTTGTCAAAGCAACTCATCTTGGGCAACCCAGATTCAGGGGGTGGAGAAATAACCTCTCCAGGAGGGGAATGAACACATCGCAAAGGGGCATGAACACAAACTAGTTTTGCTTGCTGGAGATCATTACTAATAGGATCTACTATGGGCTACTGTGTGTGAACTCTTCTGTAGTCTAGAATTGGTTTGTGTTTTTCAGGAACCAAATTCTGCTGGAACATGCCAGCTGAAACAGTCATGGTGTGTTTATTTCACAGATGTTTTGGATGTTTTTCTGTTTCACTGACAGCTTTTCTTGGTGATGGTAAAGACCGAGGCCCTCCAGTGCTGTCACAGACCTGGAGAAGTGGTGAGAAGATCCCCTTTGGGCAGACACATTCCTTGAGAGCATTTGAGAAACCCCCTCAGGTGCAGACCCAGGCGCTTCGAGACTTTGAGAAGGTAAGTCATATGAGGGGATAATTTTTATCCCAGTTAGAAGCAGTCCTGGGGAGTAGTGATGTCCTATAAAAATATGACCCATGAAAAAAAGGACAGCATTATAATAATTCTTGATATTTGCTAGGGCAAGGGCCCCAGTTGCTTTTATTCCTCCAGTGTCTTCCTCCAAAATATTCTGGCTCGTTGAGGGACATTGATTTCCCACATAAAATAGAACCATAAAGAAGTGCTTTCTTTCTTTCTTTTTTCTTTTTTTTGCAAATGAGAATTACCACTAATTGTAGATCAACTTTTAAAGGGATGATGATGATGTCTTTGCAATATTGAGTCTTTTAATCTATAAATAGTATGTGGAAGTGCATTTAGTTAAATGTTTCTTAATGGTTTTCAATAAAATTTAACCATTTGATTAAAAATAAGATCCATGGACTCATCTGGATTATGGGCATTGTTGTTATAATGGTAACTCTTCCAAGAACGTACGTCCCAGTAGGCATGTGTTCTGTTAGCCATGTGCTAGGGGTTGTGGTTTATGGATAATTGCTTGTACCAGTGAATTCTGTCTAAGCCTTTGTATCCCTGATTTTCTTCTCAAATTAATTCAGGAAATTTAAATGGTACCCTGAGAATGTGCAGATGCAACACAGTGACCCAGGTCTTACTGTTTTGTGTCAGCCAGCATTACAATTCTCTGTGGTCTGCTTGGGCTTCTAGAGATCTGTCTGTCATTTTCAGTATGAAGTGGCTCTGTCACAGCCATTTGCTTCTCAACAAGAATCTTGTCATGTTGCTTGAAGCTTCTGAGTCAGCTCCAGGTACTCTCTCTTGATGTTTTTGTTTAGATTTGGCCAGAGCAGTAACTGCTAATGTAATACAGATCCCAGCTCCCTGACGCCAGAAGTATGTACAATAGGTCCTGTCTACTGGGAATTTGAGGGCCTACCAAGAGGCACCCAGAATTTCTCACACTCATGTTCTAAAAAAAGAAACAGCTGTTTGGTGCCCCCTGGGGGATACCCAGGGAGCAGGCCACAAATGAGTAATGTCTAAGTAGGTGCTGAGGTAAAGTAGGATTCTTGAATTGACAGATTTAGAGATGAAACAATAAAGTTTAATTTAAAAAACAATATTGTTTTCCGATGGTCTTATCCATCTTTCCTTGTAAATACAAATGTTTCTCTAGGGTTTTGTGTATATCCTACCAGATATTTCTATGGACAGTACTGCTCCACATGCCAGCCTATTCTTGGTCTTTTTTGCTCAGAGTTGTTGTGGATATCATTTTTTTTTACACTTGAGAGTTTGCAGGTGTGCTAAGTGGATTTTGAAGAGGAAACCTCTGAACGGCTGTGTGGTGCTGGTGGTGGAAGTGGGAGTGGTGACACCCCGCCCCTCCCTCTTTCACCTTTTGAATCTACAGCCGTGCAGGAAAGGTGCTCAGAACTGCAGAGCTCCTCAAAGCTGCATGGGACACACTCTGAAAGAGTCTCCTACACGTCCTTTTAGGTGATAGGTGATTTGAGACATAGAAGTGAGGGGTGCAGGCCGGCGCCGCAGCTCAATAGGCTAATCCTCCACCTAGCGGCGCCAGCACACCGGGTTCTAGTCCTGGTCAGGGCGCCGGATTCTGTCCCAGTTGCCCCTCTTCCAGGCCAGCTCTCTGTTGTGGCCAGGGAGTGCAGTGGAGGATGGCCCAAGTGCTTGGGCCCTGCACCCCATGGGAGACCAGGAGAAGCACCTGGCTCCTGCCATCGGATCAGCGCGGTGCGCCGGCCACAGTGCGCTGGCCGCGGCGGCCATTGGAGGGTGAACCAACGCCAAAGGAAGACCTTCCTCTCTGTCTCTCTCTCTCTCACTGTCCACTCTGCCTGTAAAAAAAAAAAAAAGAAGTGAGGGGTGCCACCTCCCTGTGTGGGATGCATGGCTGGATGCTATGGGTAGAGAGAAAATAATGGGCTGATTTGGATGGAGAGATGGGGGTGGTTACTGATTTTCACACATGAAGCCCTAAGTCCTTCTCTTTGAGTTCAGGTCTAGTATCATGGATTAATCCATCCTTTCCAATGCTGGAAGTAACTGATAGAAACCAAGCTAGGGTACAGAGAAAAGGCCAGTAAGTGAATTTTAAATCTTTTCCTCTTGTGAGTTAATAAGGCTCAACACACTCTTTGTTAGAAAAAGTCGTTGCCAGTACACCAAGCGGTGTTGGGCCCATGTGTCTGTTCATTCTTACGTCTGTTTATGCATTCTGTAGACTTTCAGTGACTGTACCTACTATGTGAAGAGCCTCCATGAGAAAGCTTGGAGATTAGTGGGTCAGGAAAATATATAGGAGAGATAGGGACCCTGCCAGTGTCCTACCCTAAAAAGGGTAAAGTACTAAATAACGTGATATTTTCTGTAATATTTAGAGAGTGCATTCCACAGCCTTGGGAAAGGGGATGGGTAGCTGTACTTGTATAGAGGAAAGGACAGGCTGAAAGTGGTGTTCCAGAGCAGAGTTAGCGCCTCCAGGGCTTCCAAGTGTCGAAGGAATACAGATCTGGGAAAAGCATCCAGGACTCCACCCTTATTTCATCTATCCATGCAATAAACTATTGATGATTTCAAATAAGATACATTTCTGCCCCTTAGATAGTTGTAGTCTATTAGCAAGTACAAATGTTGTATTAACTACAGTATATGTGACAGGTGCTTTCATGAAGATAAGAACAGTGTACTCTGAGGTTTTAAGAGAAAATGTTTAATTTTATTAAAGGATTGGGGAAGGGCCTCCTACCAGAGGATACCAGTTTGGGGGGCTGAATGTTGGGTGAGGTTTCCAAAGCTGAGTTCATTTTTGCTGGCCAGAGAAGAAAAAGGTCACATTCCATATAGAGGGGAAATTTGGGAGGAAAGAAGAGATGAACTGAGTCAAAGAGAGACTGAGCTAGAGGGCAGGAAGAAAGGAGAATTAGAATAGGAGAGAAGTTATAGTAAAGGTACCTAATCAGGTCGGCGCCGTGGCTCACTCGGTTAATCCTCTACCTGTGGCGCCAGCATCCCATATGGGCACGGGGTTCTAGTCTTGGTTGCTCCTCTTCTAGTCCAGCTCTCTGCTGTGGCCCAGGAGGGCAGAGGAGGATGGCCCAAGTGCTTGGGCCCTTGCACCCACGTGGGAGACTAGGAAGAAGCACCTGGCTTCTGGCCTCGGATCGGTGCAGCACCGGCCATGGTGGCCATTTGGGGAGTGAACAACGGAAGGAAAACTTTTCTCTCTGTCTCTCTCTCTCTCTCACTGTCTATAACTCTACCTGTCAAATAAAAAAAAAAAAAAAGGTACCTAATCAGTAAAAAATGTTCCTCAGTAATGTGATTGCTTCTAAAATGTTCACTGAGGTAGGAAATTCTAAGGGAAAATCCTCTGATTCCAGAGTAAGAGATAACAGACCAAAAATGCAAATACTGACACATTATGGATTAATGAATTCATTAAGAAGTGAAAATGACATCAACATTTATGTTGATGCAGGAAAAAGAAAAAGAGGACAAAACTTGGAAGACACAATGATTTTTCTGTTCTTTTATTCTCCACCCCAACCCATATTGGGTGGAAAATGATGGGCAGGAGAAGGTACTCAGGGAAGAGTGACACATTGACCCTCCTGGATTTAACCCTGCTAAGTGTAAATTAAATTGTTAATCCTCGACTTGTTTATTGGGTTGAGGTCAATATTGTTTCTCATGCTAAGTGTTGCTTAGCATAAATGTTTCCTTTGTGTTTTGACTGAGTGAGTGGTTTAATTGATTTTTAAGCTTTGACAGCTATAGTGTAAAGGGGCTTCCCCAGTCCTTCCTTCCCTGTCCTCCGGAGAATCCACTGATGGAGGGTTCTGTACACTTGGGCAGTGAGTTAAGTGCCTTATTTTGTCTTTGCATTACTATCCCCACTTTTCAAGGGAGAGGACTTGGGCTCACAGAACTTGTGACTTTCTCAGGGTCATGGTGTTCATGCACCACGACTGAAAACCCCCACAGGTGCTTAGATCACTCTTCACTGACCAGTGGCTATGGTGAGATAGGAGACTTCCTTCCTATGTGCTTTCCCCTGGGTCACAGTGCCCATCCACATGGATGACAGCAGCCAGTATTTGTGACCACTTTCTGTGTGCCAAGTGCTGCTCTAAGCATGTGACAGCATTATCTCATTTAATGCTTGAGACAACCCTGTGAAGAAGGCATGATTGTTATCTCAGTTTACAACCGAGGAAACAAAGGCACAAAGAATGCCAAAGGGACTTGCCTAATGTCTCCTAAATGAGCCTGAAAATGCCTACCATTTTTGTGGTAATAGTATATTTCCTAGGTTGGGGAGCTCAGCTGGTGAAAGTTTGGTTCTAATGAAGATGTTGGCTACTTTGGGAATGGAATCATTGCTTTTCCTATATAGATTGACACAGATTGGAGTTCTACCAGGCTCTGTCTTCTCTCAGTAAACTATAAATCTACTTTCATCTTTCAGTATTGTCCATCATGTGCTTTTTACTCCACTAATTCTGAACTACTTGCAATTCAAATCTGTTTCATACTTCTATGTCTTTGTTCTTGCTCTTCTTTTGCCTGGAAAACCTTTTTTTTTCCTATTCTTGACCTAGCTGAGGCATACTTATCCTTCAAATGTCAGCTCAGATGCCATTGTTTTTTTAAGGATGTGTTCTCTAACTCTCTAATCCTAGAATATGTACCCAGTCTCTCAGTCCCCTGAGGACAGAAAACACTTCTTTTTTCTTCTCTTCCAATCTCTAGAATCTAGCATAGTGCAGTACCTACTAAGCACTCTGTAAAAGTTCATCAACTAAACTAAACTTGTTAAAAAGTATTGAAGATTAGATATTTTATTGGATTTGTATTTTTTTGACCTCTACTTGGTACTCACAATAAGTGGAATGCTTTTTAAAAAAGATTTATTTATTTGAGAGGCAAAGTTACACAGCAAGAGGGAGAGATGGAGATAGAGAGATTTTCCATCCAGTGGTTTAGTCCTCAAGTAGCTGCAACAGCTGGGGCTGAAGCCAGGAGCTCTGACTTTCATCCAGGTTTCCCAGGTGGCTGGCAGAGGCACAATTACTTGAGCCATCTTCTGCTTTCCTGGGCACATTAGCAGGAAGCTGGATTGTAAATGATGCAGTCAGGACTCAAACTGGCACCCATATAGGATGCTAGCATGGAAGGCGGCATCTTTTTTTTTTTTTTTTTCCTCTCTCTCTTTTTTTAAAGATTTATTAATCTACTTGAAAGGCAGAGTTACAGAGAAAAAGAAGAAGAGAGACAGAGAGAAAGATCTTCCATCCACTGGTTAACTCCCCAATTGGCCACAGTGTCTAGAGCTAGCCAGGAGCCAGGAGCCAGGAGCTTCCTCCAGGTCTCCCATGTGGGTGCAGGAGCCCAAGGACTTGGGCCATCTTCTACTGCTTTCCCTGAACTGACAGGGAGCTGGATTGGAAGTGGAGCAGCTGGGACTTAAATTGGTGCCCACATGGGATGCCAGTGCTACAGGCTGTGACCTAACCCACCATGCCTCAGCACTGGAGAGATGATATTTTAACCTGCTGCACCAGAACTCAGGCCTCAAGTTGAATGCTTCTATGGTGGGTATTGGTGTGTTAATTGATCTGGTAGGATGGGACACAGGGGGTCAAGAAATATACATTTATTTTCCACCAAGACTGGAATGACAGAATTGTAAAGGAAGGGAAAGACAGTTATTTTGAAGTAATATTTCATGATTTATTAAAAAGATCATTGGGGCTGGTGCGTAGTAGGCTAAGCCTCTGCCAGTTTGTGTCCTGGCTGCTCCTCTTCTGCTTCAGCTCTCTGCTGATGGCCTGGGAAAGCAGTGAAAGATGGCCTAAGTACTTGGGCCCCTGCACCCATGTGGGAGACCTGGAAGAAGCTTCTGGCTCCTGGCCTCTGATCGACGCAGCGTTGCAGCCATTTGGGGAGTGAACCAGTAGATGGAAGACCCTTCTCTCTCTCTCTCTCTCTATTTCTCTCTGTCTGTCTGTCTGTAACTCTACTTCTCAAATAAATAAATAAATAAATAAATCAATAAATCTTTTTTTTTTTAAAAAAAAGAACATAGTAGTAGCCAATAATAACAAATGCTATTTCTTGAGTGCTTGTTATACAGCAGGAACTTTTCTTGATATTAAACATACTTTATTTCTGCTTTCAACTCATTTTCCTTTTTTTTATATTGATTTATTTATTTGAAAGTCAGAGTTACACATAGAGAGGAGAGGCAGAGAGAGAGAGAGAGAGAGAGAGGCGTCTTCCATCCGATGGTTCACTCCCCAGTTGGCTGCAATGGCCGGAGCTGTGCTGATCCAAAGCCAGGAGCCAGGAGCTTCTTCCTGGCCTCCCACATGGGTGCAGGGGCCCAAGGACTTGGGCCATCTTCTGCTGCTTTCCCAGGCCACAGCAGAGAGCTGGATCAGAAGTGAAGCAGCCAGGTCTCAAACCGGTGCCCATATGGGGATGCCGGCGCTTCAGGCCAGGGTGTTAACCCACTGCACCACAGCACCGCCCCCTCAACTCCTTTTCCTATAAGAGATATATTACCCCCATTATAGCAGTGAAGAGACCAAGGTTCAAGTCATTTACCCAAAGTTGTAGGGATGTAAAGTTACAGAACTGAGAAGCCCAATCATTGCAAGTTTCTTAGGGACAGGAGAGGACTTTTTAGAGAAGAGGCTCCATTGGTGGAAATCATGCAGTTTGGTTTTAAACAGACTCAAAGTGGCAGATGCTGCAGAAAAGCCAGAGGAGGATGGGAGTGTTCCTAAAACCAAATTGGGCCTCCACCACCCTGCCCTATTTACACATTTTCTAATAATGCCGTCTTTAACTCCAAAACGCCAGCAACACCAGCTGCCTTGTTTGCCTCAGTGTAGCCTGAGGCCAGCTTTTCCCTGGCAGGCTCCACGTAACCAAACCACAGTGAGTCAGCCTGTTGTGGGCCCGCCCGTCCTGGCAAACCTTTCCACTTGGATCTTAAAGTCTGTGGGGGAAAAGGAAGGAAGATAGAGCTAGAAATGCGGGCTCTTGCTTTTTTGCCTTGGTGGAGACTGAGTTATCACAGTCTAGGTCCCTGTGATGCGTTAGGTGAATCTGGGTCATGTCCGTGCTGTCTTTAGGTTCTGCAATTTCAGCGCTGTGCGAGTGTTTCTCTGTAATTATAGCCTTGGACAATGCTTGCTGCCAGTGAAGTCCATTTTCCTTTTATAAAAAATGGTATCTGTGCTTCCAAAACCACAGTGCCCCGAGCATACTGGTTTTATTTGCACTGGGATCTTCAGATATTCAGGAAGCCTGTAGAGGGGGGAAATTCCAAGCTTTCAGCACTCATCAGCATAGTTCTTCTCTTTCTGAAATGAGCTTTCAGAGCGCTCCCTTCCACGTCATCCGCTAGACCTTGAGCAGAGTTTTCGTTCCTAAGCAACACTGCCAAAGACATAAATCAATACAGCCATTTCCCCCCCTTTAAGAGCTACAGAGTAAAAGAGATGATTTTGAGTACTATAGAGGATACAAAGATATATCTAATTTATCATTCCCAAAGAGCATATGATCTGGTTAGAGGCAAGAGAGTTCATTTAAGTAATTTAAACAACATCTAAGAGTGGAAGAGATAGTAAAGCTTGGCATAATTGTCAAACAAATGTATGTCTTTGAAACCTAAATATTAGGACACAACTTCTTTTAATACACAAAAACTTTTTAAAGTTAGATATTAGCTCATGTTTGATTGTAAAATTAATTATAAAATTTATAAAACTTCGGGGCTAGTACTATGGTATAGTGGGTAAAACCGCTGCCTACAGTGTTGGCATCCCATATGGGCACCAGTTCAAGTCCCAGCTGCTCCACTTCTGATCCAGCTCTTCACTATGCCTGGGAAAGCAGTGGAAGATGGCCCAAGTGCTTGGACCCTTGCAGCGGCAAGGGAGACCAGAAGAAGCTCCTGGCTCCTGGCTTTGGATTGTCACAGCTCCAGCTGTTGTGGCCATCTGGGGAGTGAACCAACGGATGGAAGACCTCTCTTTCTCTCTGCCTCTCTGTAACCCTGCCTTCCAAATAAATAAATAAATCTTTTTAAAAAAACTTGTAAAAATTATCAAATATATTATCAAACATATTATAAAAATTATAAAACTTATCAAAAAGAATAAAATTGTAATTGAACTACCCTGAAGAAACTGGGGGGTATGGTTACCCACTTAGAAAAGAGAGTGATCACTTCTACAGGAAATAAACACTTGAATGAGAATAATTGTTTTGTTATTTTTTAAATCTCACTTCTATTTTTTCATTAGAATTTGTTTTCATTCTTGTTCACTGTGTGAAGAGAAGCCATATCTTTCTTCCTTTGGACCCTGCAGAATTTCCATTTTTTTTAAAAGATTTATTTATTTTATTTGAAAGTCAGAGTTACACAGAAAGAGAAGGAGAGGCAAAGAGAGGGAGGTCTTCCATCTGCTGGTTCACTCCCCAATTGGTCGCAACTGCCAGAGCTGAGTCAGTCTGAAGCCAGGAGCCAGGAACTTCTGGGTCTCCCACATGGGTGCAGGGGCCCAAGAGCTTGGGCCATCTTCTACTGCTTTCCTAGGCCACAGCAAATAGCTGGATTGGAAGTGGAGCAGCTGGGACATGAACCAGCACCCATATGGGATCCCAGCACTGCAAGTGGCAGCTCCACCTGCTATGGCACAGCACTGGCCCCCAGAATTTCCATCCTAATCATAATTTCTATTCCAGTAAGAATTTAGAAAATAAGAACAAAAGGGCAAGGTATTGTGGTTCAGTGAATTATCTACTGCTTGGTATGCCCACATCCCAGGTCGGAGTACCAGTTTGAGTCCCTGTTACTTGCATTTTTTAAAAAAAAAATTTTAAAGAATACAAATTTCATAAGCACAACTTTAGGAATATATTATTTTTCCCACAATACCCACCCTCCCACCCACAGTCCCACCCCTCCTCCTCCTCCTTCTCCCCTTCCCAGTCCCATTCTCCATTAAGATTCATTTTCAATTAACTTTGTACATGAAAGACCAACTCTATACTAAGTAAAGATTTCAACAATTTGCACACACATGCACACACAAAAAAACTGCTTGAGAACTAGTTTTGTTACTCAGCTTTCTTTCTTTTTTTATTTTTTTAATTTATTTATTTATTTTTTTGACAGGCAGAGTGGACAGTGAGAGAGAGAGAGAGACAGAGAGAAAGGTCTTCCTTTGCCGTTGGTTCACCCTTCAATGGCCGCCGCGGCCAGCACGCCGCGGCCGGCGCACCGCGCTGATCCGTTGGCAGGAGCCAGGTACTTATCCTGGTCTCCCATGGGGTGCAGGGCCCAAGTAATTGGGCCATCCTGCACTGCACTCCTGGGCCACAGCAGAGAGCTGGCCTGGAAGAGGGGTAACCGGGACAGAATCCAGCGCCCCGACCGGGACTAGAACCCGGTGTGCCAGCGCCACAAGGTGGAGGATTAGCCTAGTGAGCCTCGGCGCCGGCCACTCAGCTTTCAATACAGCTCCTTGCTAATGCCCCTGGGAGGCAGCAGTTAATGGCTCAAATAATTGAGTTCCTGCCACCCATGTGGGAGACTTAGGTGGAGTTACAGGGTCCTGGCTTTGGCCTGGCCCAGTCCTGGCTGTAGCAGGCATTTGGGGAATGAACCAGTAGATGGAAGATCTCTTTTTTATCACTCTGCCTTTCAAATAAATAATATCATTTTTAAAAAATGATGATACTGGCCAGCGCTGCGGTTCACAAGGCTAATCCTCCGCCTGTGGTGCTGGCACCCCAGATTCTGTCCTGGTTGCTCCTCTTCCAGTCCAGCTCTCTGCTGTGGCCCAGGAGTGCAGTGGAGAATGGTCCAAGTGCTTGGGCCCTGCACCCGCATGGGAGACCAGGAGGAAGCACCTGGCTCCTGGCTTTGGATTGGCGCAGCTCGCCAGCTGTAGCGGCCATTTGCGGGGGCAAACCGACGGAAAGGAAGACCTTTCTCTCTGTCTCTCTCTCTCACTGTCTAACTCTGCCTGTCAAAAAAAAAAAAAAAAAAAAAAAAAAAAAAAAAAAAGAAAGAAAGAAAGAAAGAAGCCACCATTTACATTTGTTAATGGTTAAGATGCTGGTTAAGGGCAACTAACAGAATGGGAAAAAATATTTGCAAACTATGCTACAGATAAAGGATTAATAACCAGAATCTACAAAGAGATCAAGAAACTCGGCCGGCGCCGCGGCTCACTAGGCTAATCCTCCACCTAGCGGCGCCGGCACACCGGGTTCTAGTCCCGGTTGGGGCGCCGGATTCTGTCCCGGTTGCCCCTCTTCCAGGCCAGCTCTCTGCTGTGGCCCGGGAGTGCAGTGGAGGATGGCCCAGGTGCTTGGGCCCTGCACCCCATGGGAGACCAGGAAAAGCACCTGGCTCCTGGCTCCTGCCATCGGATCAGCGTGGTGTGCTGGCCGCAGCGCGCCGGCCGCGGCGGCCATTGGAGGGTGAACCAACGGCAAAGGAAGACCTTTCTCTCTGTCTCTCTCTCTCACTGTCCACTCTGCCTGTCAAAAAAAACAAAAAACAAAAAACAAACTCCACAACAACAAAACAAACAACCCACTTAAGAGATGGGCTAAGGACCTCAATCGACATTTTTCAAAAGAGGAAATCCAAATGGGCAACAGGCACATGAAAAAATGTTCAAGATCACTAGCAGTCAGGGAAATGCAAATCAAAACCACAATGAGGTTCCACCTCACCCTGGTGAGAATGGCTTACATTCAGAAATCTACCAACAACAGATGCTGGCGAGGATGTGGGGAAAAGGGACACTAACCCACTGTTGGTGGGAATGCAAACTGGTAAAGCCACTATGGAAGTCAGTCTGGAGATTCCTCAAAAACCTGAATATAGCCCTACCATTCAACCCAGCCATCCCACTCCTTGGAATTTACCCAAAGGAAATTAAATTGGCAAACAAACAAGCTGTCTGCACATTAATGATTATTGCAGCTCAATTCACAATAGCTAAGACCTGGAATCAACCTAAATGCCCATCAACAGTAGACTGGATAAAGAAATTATGGGATATGTACTCTATAGAATACTATACAGCAGTAAAAAACAATGAAATCCGGTCACTTGCAACAAAATGGAGGAATCTGGAAAACATTATGCTGAGTGAAATAAGCCAGTCCCTAAAGGGACAAATATCATATGTTCTCCCTGATCAGTGACAACTAACCGAGCGCCAAAAAGGAAACCTGTTAAAGTAAAATGAATACTATGAGAAACAGTGACTTTATCAGCCCTTGCCCTGACTGTTGATGAACAACTTAATACATTATCCCTCTTAGTATTTTTTATGTTTGTTCTACTTAATCCTTTTGGTTGAATTCTGCAATTAATACACAGTCATTCTTAAGTGTTGAAACTTAACTGAAAAGTGATCCCTGTTAAATATAAGAGTGGGAATAAGAGAGGGAAGAGATGTACAGTTTGGGACAGGCTCAAGCTGACTTGCCCCAAATGGTAGAGTTAGAAACATACCAGGGGATTCCAATTCAATCCCATCAGGTGGCATGTACCAATGCCATCTCACTAGTCCAAGTGATCAATTTCTGTTCACAATTGATCATAATGATAGGACTAAGAGCCAAAGGGATCACATAAACAAGACTAGTGTCTGCAAATACTAACTGATAGAATAATAAAGGGAGAGAACGATCCAACATGGGAAGCGAGATACACAGCAGACTCATAGAATGGCAAATGTCCTAAACAGCACTCTGGCCTCAGAATCAACCCTTAAGGCATGTGGATCCGGCTGAAGAGCCCATGAGAGTATTTTAGGCATGGAAAGCCAAGACACTCTGTCAAAAAAAAAAAAAAAAAAAAAAAAAATCTCTGCGAGTGAGATCCCAGTGGAAAGAACAGGTCATCAAAGAAGGAGGCACCTTTCTCTGAAGGGAGGAGAGAACTTCCACTTTGACTACGACCTTGTCTAAATATGATCAGAGTTGGTGAACTCAAAAGGCTTCCATAGCCTTGGCAACTCCTGACAAGAGCCTAGGGTGATTACTGATGCCATAAACAAGAGTGTCAATTTGTTAAGTCAACAACAGGAGTCACTGTGCACTTACTCCTCATGTAGGATCTCTGTCTTTAATGTGCTGTACATTGTGATTTAATGCTATAACTAGTACTCAAACAGTATTTTTCACTTTGTGTTTCTATGTGGGTGCAAACTGTTGAAATCTTTACTTAATATATGCTAAACTGATCTTCTGTATATAAAGATAATTGAAAATGAATCTTGATGTGAATGGAAGGGGAGAGGGAGCGGGGAAGGGGAGGGTTGCGGGTGGGAGGGAAGTTATGGGGGGCAAGCCATTGTAATCCATAAGCTGTACTTTGGAAATTTATATTCATTAAATAAAAGTTTAAAGAAAAAAGATGCTGGCTAAGCCACCAGTGTCTCACATTAGAATACCTGGATTTGATTGCTGGCTCTCGCTTCTGACTCCAGTTTCCTGCACACCCTGGGAGGCAGCAGTGACGGCTCAAGTGATTGGGATGCTGACAGCCACATGGGAGATCTGTGTTAAATTCCTGTCTCCTGAGCCGGCGCCGTGGCTTAATAGGCTAATCCTCCACCTTGCGGCGCCGGCACACCGGGTTCTAGACCCGGTTGGGGCGCCGGATTCTGTCCCGGTTGCCCCTCTTCCAGGCCAGCTCTCTGCTATGGCCAGGGAGTGCAGTGGAGGATGGCCCAGGTGCTTGGGCCCTGCACCCCATGGGAGACCAGGAAAAGCACCTGGCTCCTGGCTCCTGCCAGGATCAGCGCGGTGCGCCGGCTGCAGCGGCGGCCATTGGAGGGTGAACCAACGGCAAAGGAAGACCTTTCTCTCTCTGTCTCTCTCTCTCACTGTCCACTCTGCCTGTCAAAAAAAAAAAAAAAAAAAAAAAATTCCTGTCTCCTGGTTTTGGCCCACCCGAATCCCAGCCTTTATGGGCAATTAGGGAGTGAGCCAATGAATGGGAGCTCTCTCTGTGTGTGTGTCTCTCTCTTTCTCTCCTCCATCTCCCTCTCTCCCTCTCAAATACATACATATATAGATGCATACGTATATGTATATAAAAATGATAGCAGCAAATCCCAAAAAGGTTAGTGATTTCCATCCTTCTAGTTCTTTAGGAGTTCTAAATCTAGTCAGGGAGATAGTCAAACAGACGATCCCAATTTACTGTGGTGAGGCCCAAAATCAGGGTAGGTGCATAGTACTTTGGAAGCACTCAGGTTTTAAGGTCAGATAGGTTTTCTTTAGCAGATAGTCGGCAAATTACATGCTTAAGGGTGAATCAGGGTTGAAGTCAGAGTTGGGTGGAGAGTGAAGAGGAGTGACATTCCATGCTAAATGCAAAGTCCTGGAGGCAACAGAGAGAGCAGAGTGAGTTCAGAAACAAGAGGCAAAACTTTTTTCATGTCTGTTGATTGGCATTTGTGCTGGTTCTGTCTCCCCTGCACTTCAGGTTAAGCCTTTATTGTTGCAGCCATAGCCACTAATGGTATCACTGTGAACTCTTACCTCTCCTGCTAGAGCAGATCTTAGTTGTACCTTCAAAATTTTCTTAACTCCTAGAGTAGGGTGGGCAAAGGATAGCTGAAAATCCAGAGGAAAATGTGAGGCCATAACTTGGTACAGTATCTTCCTCATGAGTTGTAGAAACTCAGCAAATAATCTGAGTTGAACCAATTAGGCACAAGTACTAAGTTTTGCTGGCACTGATAGGATCCAACTGAATCTAGGTTGGAGCCTAGGAGCCTTGGAGCACCCATCACCAGTGCAGCTCAACTGTCACTCTGCCTTGCAGGTCATTTAACTATCTCTGGAAGGAGCGTTTCTGGCCGGACCATCTATTTTTGGTGGTCAGGGAAGTTGTTATTTGTTTTGTTTTGGTTTTATATAGTTCGCAGTGCTCTAGTGTGATGATGATGGCAGCATCTTGTTATTCCAGAATTGGGGGTGATGTGGGTGTGTATCTATGGTGGGGGAGGCAGCAGGAACATCATCTGCACCCCTCTCCTTTATTCACATGATGAAGCTGCCTAAGATAGGGTTTACTCGTCAACCTGATGCAATAGCTCTGTTGTTAGCTGTCTTGTCATCAGGCCGGTTATTTCAAGAAAAGGCTACGTAGAGGGTGGCTTTCAGTAAGTCTCTGAGTTTTATGGGAAGAAATCGAATTGCATTATTGTTTTAGCACCTAAAAGACTCTGGGCCTTCAGAAGTTACTTTGAAATTTTAAAAACAGCATTTCAGAAGAGATATTTGCTGTAGAAGCCAAAAGGAAAAAAGGAAAGACATTTCTTTATAGAATTCAGTCAGCTTTTGGAGGCACTAGGTTGATGAGAAAGGGTTAGTGAGTAGAAGAACAAGGAACAAGCGTTTTCCTTGTTAGAATGTGGTGTGCAGGCCGGTGCCGCGGCTCACTAGGCTAATCCTCCGCCTTGCGGCGCCGGCACACCGGGTTCTAGTCCCGGTCGGGGCGCCGGATTCTGTCCCGGTTGCCCCTCTTCCAGGCCAGCTCTCTGCTGTGGCCCGGGAGTGCAGTGGAGGATGGCCCAGGTGCTTGGGCCCTGCACCCCATGGGAGACCAGGATAAGTACCTGGCTCTTGGCTTTGGATCAGCGCGGTGTGCCGGCCGCAGCGGCCATTGTGGGGTGAACCAATAGTAAAGGAAGACCTTTCTCTCTGTCTCTCTCTCTCACTGTCCACTCTGCCTGTCAAAAAAAAAAAAAAAAAAAAAAAAAAGAATGTGGTGTGCAAAATTTTTACATATTCATCAGATAGCCTAATGGATATGCTTGTTCTTGTGTCAAAATGCAGAATGAATCCTATGTATCTATCTGTTTTATCTGAGGATAGAAAAGCACACTAATCTATGAGTGGTTAGTATTGAGGACTTTTAGGATACTTCATCTAGCCTTTCTATCAGGGTCCCCTAATTAAGTAGGAGTATTATATCAAACATTTAGACATGATTGGTTCTAACCCACTTGCCTTGAATTGAAATGAATTCACTTTAATTTTAGTTGAATCTTTAAAGATATTTTTATTTGTTTGAGAGAGAGAGTTTCTATCTGCTGATTTACTCTCAAAATGCCCTCAAAGGCTAGGCTGGGCCAGGCCAAGAGCCAGGAGCCTGGAACTCCATCCAGGTCTCCTATATTGGGTAACAGAAGCCCAAACACTTGGGACATCATCCTCTGCTGCTTTCCCAGGTGCATTAGCAGGGAGCTGGATCTGAAGTGGAGCAGTCAGCACTTAAATATTAGCAGGGAATAGCTTAACCTGCTGTACAACAGCACCAGCCTCTGAAGGGTACTTTTGAAAATGTGCAGCTGGGCTGCAGTGAAGGGCAAGTGCCTTGTCAGTCACAAGTGAACCCCTGCTTTGCAAGGTTGTATAGTTGCCTGGTTAACGCCCTGAGAGTATACAACATGACGTCAAATGCTGGGTGTTGTAGCCTGTGCTCCTCTTCTTTCTAAATGAGAAAGTCAGCTAACCTCTTGATGTCTGTCTTTCCTAGGCAGTAAAAAGGGGATAATAATCTCTCACCTTTCCAATGCAAAGGTTGTGGGAAAGACATGATGAAAAACTGAATAAGGAAATGCTTTGTGCGTTACCAAATTCTGTGCAAGTGATTGTTGTTGCAAAGGCAGTATAATTGTATTTGCTTAATTCTGTAATACAAATCATCCAAAACAGCTAGGAACTAGACTTTCGTATTTGTGCATCTCAGATTTTTATCAGACAGCATAAAGACTGCCGAACACATGGATATATCATAAATAAAATATGTGTCTATGACACAAACCAACTTTACATATCCTGTCTCTGTCTTCCCCACCCTCCATTCCAAAATATATTGGGCTTCTGTGTTGTATTTTTTTTTCTAAAGATTTATTTATTTTGAAAGTAAAGTTACACAGCGAGAGGAGAGGCAGAGAGAGAGAGAGGTCTTCCATCCAGTGGTTCACTCTCCAGTTGGCCACAGTGGCTGGAGCTGTGCCAATCTGAAGCCAGGAGCTTCTTTCGGGTCTCCCATGCTGGTGCAGGGGCCCACGGACTTGGGCCATCTTCCATTGCTTTCCCAGGCCATAGCAGAGAGCTGGATCGGAAGTGGAGCATCTGGGTCTCAAACCGGAGCCCATATGGGATGCTGGCACTGCAAGCAACGGCTTTACCGTGGTGCTACAACACAGAGCCAGCCCCCTCTGTGTTGTATTTCACAATGCAGAAGGGTGATGAAGAGCAGGAAGCACTTGTGAACCCTTCCCATAGGGCTGTTTTGAGAATATGACAGTGAGCAAAGTTCTGGGTTAAATAGGCTATTGGAGATCACCTTTGAGTCCAAGTCATCATTACTGCTTTTGTCCTTTGTACTCACTCATCTCTTCCTGCCACACAGGCAGGCAGGTTCTCTGAGCAGGCAGACTCTCAGTACCTTTAGGGCTGTAGGGGGACTCGGGGAGAGGGGGCATTCTGAGATTCTTCAGAGAGTGGGAGCTCTCTCATTGGTGGAATTGTTTCTAAAAGAAAACAGGTTTCACACCTAGAATCTTTGGATGGCCAAAGATCTTAAAAGTCTTTGAGAGCTAACTCCTGGCTCATGTGTGAAGACTTTTAATAATATCGATGACTAGTGTTCTTTAGTGTCTGTGAAGGCCTTTTGGTGACAGGAAATTCACTCCCTCTCATAACGTAAGTGCCCACAAAAAATTTGATGTATAAATGTATGGAGGGAAGATGGCAGCAAATTCTTTGCAATTCTGCTAGAGAATTTATCCTTATATCTAATTGAGAGCTGCCTCCTTGTAATTCTTAGATTCATTTCCTTTGAAATAGGCTTTTTCTTAAAAAATTATGGAATGTTTCACAAACAATGGGAAGGTATAAAGAATAGTAAAATATTTGACCATGGATGGGGTATCTCAATGTTAATAAATTTTCTTCTTATTTGCCTTGAATGAAAAAGCAAAAGTTGGCATCACAGGTACCCTCTTCGTAGCCTTGTCTGCATCTGTCTCCTGGCTACTTTCCTATACTTTACTATTATTAAGTGATTTCCCTGAAATTATATAACTAGAAAAATAAGAAATGCTGGCACTGTGGCATACAGGTAAAAGCCATTGCCTGCAGCACCGGGATCTCATATGGGTGCCTGTTCAAGTCCCAGCAGCTCCACTTGTGATCCAGCTCCCTGATAATACGCCTGGGAAAGCAGCAGCAGATGACGTAATTGCCTGGGTCCCTGCCGCCTACGTGGGAGACATGGATGAAGCTTAGTGCCTGTGTTCAGCCTGGCCCAGCCCAGGCCATTATAGCCATTTGAGGAGTGAATCAGCAGATGGAAGATCTCTCTCTCTCTCTCTCCCTCTCTCTCTCTTTCTCTCTGTCTTTGCCTTCTCTTCTTTGTAACTCTACCTTTCGAATAAATAAATAAACAAGAAAAAAAAAAGGAAAGAAAAGAAAAGAAAGTAGCAGAACTGAGATTTCTACCTAGGTCTTCTTGGTTCGAAAGCTATTGCTATTTCTGCAGTTCCGTGCTACCTTGCCTAGATAACTGTGCATGTAATAGTGGTAATGTTTACTGCTTGTTTGTAAAGGAATATCAAATTGTCAAGGCATACTTAAAAAAGCATTCTCCTGCCCCTCTGTTTCTTTACCCACTTGTTTAAAAACACCTTTTACTTTCAAAGAATGTAAATATGTAAATTATAACAGGTATCGAATTCGCAGAATGTAAGATGTGAAGTTTTGTTGTATTTGTAAGGAATGTGTCCATTGAGATGATTAATCATTTCTAGGGGAATGGAACCTTACATTTAGGAGTATTGGTGAGAGATTAATATGTTTTCAGATGATTCCATTATGAGAGCTAACTGGGGGGTCTGACTATGATTAAGCAAACGTCAAGGGAGTTTTTTTAAAGGCTGACTTGACAGTTGGTTATGTTAATGGGGCATGACACACAACAGCTGGGATGTAATCCGCCTACTATTGTTGGCATTGATTGAGTCATTATTAAAGTCTTATTTCCAGTCTGGCCTACATTAAGGAAGAGTTGGAAAGAAGAAATTGAGGAAAAGCAAGGGAGAGCCATTAATGTTTGGGGAAAAACATTCTGAGAGAAAAGATTTTAGATGTTCTGTGGACCAAAGGAAGAATGAAAACAGAAGCACTGTCCCTGGCTCAAGGACTTGCAGTGCTCAATCTCCTGAGCGATGCAGAGTGCACACACACAGACAAGTTCTGCAAGTTCTGCTATAGTAGGTTGAGTGTCCCACTAGATTGGGGCTCCCAGTGGAGCCCAGCATATACTTTTATTTGTCAGAGATACAGAAAACAGGTAATACAAAGCAGAAGCAATAAATAAGAAGCAAAACTATCCTCCTGGTTAGCAGTCCCAGGCCTTCCTCCACCCCACCCACCCCCATTGCCTTTCTCCTCACCCTCTGCCCAGTTTGAGAACCAGGGTGGAGGAGGGGACTCAAGTCTCCTCTCTCTGACTTCCTTCCTTCCTTCCTTCCTTCCGTCCTTCCGTCCTTCCGTCCTTCCTCTCTTCCTTCCTCTCTCTCTCTCTCTCTCTCTCTCTCTCTTTCTTTCTGGTAATTGGTATGTATTTATTGAATTTCTTTTCAGTATTTGAATTTTTTCAACTGATATATAACATATATAGTCTCGACTTTCGGGAGCTGCCTATTTCGCGTTTTCTCTCCCCACTCCTCCATGCTCTGACTACAAGACAGTCTGTGCCTCTTGCTTCAGTGTGGCTGGCCCCCTGCACCTTTGCTTGTGTTCACCTGCCTGAATTGCTTCATCCCCTGCCGCCACCAGCACACCCCAACCATAGTTATCCCTTAAGGGGAGCTAACATGCCAGTTCTTTGTGGAACCATCCCTGATAACCTCTCCTTCATGGTATCTGTGGTTGCTTTATATTTGTACCATTCACACAGTCCTTTGATTGAAATCTATCATATGCTGTTCCCTGTTTGTTCAGAACTCTTGGGGAAAGTCCATTTTAAAAAAAAAAAAAGATTTATTTTATTTATTTGAAAGAGAGTTAGAGAGGTAGAGAGAGAGAGAGAGAGGTCTTCCATCTGCTCCTTCCCTCCCCCAAATGGCTGCAATGGGCTGGAGATGAGCCTATCTGAAGCCAGGATCCAGGAGCTTCTTCCAGGTCTCCCATGTGGGTGCAGGGACCTTGGGCCATCCTCCACTGCTTTCCTAGGTGCACCAGCAGGGAGCTGGTTTGGAAGTGGAGCAGCTGGGACTTGAACCAGTGCCTATATGGGATGCCAGTGCTGCAGGCAAGGGCTTTAACACTCTGTGCCACAGCACTGGCCCCCAAGTTCATATTTTATACTGGATATTAACATTAATCTGTTAGAATAGTTTATTTTACTTATAAAATGACCTCTTTATTAGGAAGAAATTCCTTAGGAGTGTTCTTCATCCTCAAACACATCTACATAATGTTGTATACAGATTGAGTTTTATTAGAATTTAATTGAGTGAAGTCAAAGAAGTCTACAGGTTAATTGTTCATCCATTTTTTTTTCCTTTTTTTTAACTTTTATTTAATGAATATAAATTTCCAAAGTACAGAATATTGATTACAATGGCTTCCCCCCCATAACGTCCCTCCAACCCGCAACCCTCCCCTTATTCACTCCCTCTCCCCTTCCATTCACATCAAGATTCATTTTCGATTCTCTTTATATACAGAAGATCAGTTTAGCATACATTGAGTAAAGATTTCAACAGTTTGCTCCCACACAGAAACATAAAGTGAAAAATACTGTTTGAGTACTAGTTATAGCATTAAATCTCAATGTACAGCACACTAAGGACAAAGATCCTACATGAGGAGTAAGTACACAGTGACTCCTGTTGTTGACTTAACAAATTGACACTCTTGTTTATGGCATCAGTAATCACCCTAGGCTCTTGTCATGAGCTGCCAAGGCTATGGAAGCCCTCTGAGTTCACTGACTCTGATCATTTTTAGACAAGGCCATGGTCAAAGTGGAAGTTCTCTCCTCCCTTCAGAGAAAGGTACCTCCTTCTTTGATGACCCATTCTTTCCACTGGGATCTCACTCACGGAGATCTTTCATTCAGGTTTTTTTTTTCCCCCAGAGTGTCTTGGCTTTCCATGCCTGAAATACTCTCATGGGCATTTCAGCCGGATCCGCATGCCTTAAGGGCTGATTATGAGGCCAGAGTGCTATTAGGACATTTGCCATTCTATGGGTCTGCTGTGTATCTCACTTCCCATGTTGGACCATTCTCTCCCTTTTTTATTCTGTCAGCTAGTATTTGCTGACTTACCTCAAACGGTAGAGTTAGAAACATACCAGGGGATTCGAATTCAATCCCATCGAGGTGGCATGTACCAATGCCATCTCACTAGTCCCAGTGATCAATTTCTGTTCACAATTGATCGTAATGATAGGACTAAGAACCAAAGGGATCACATAAACAAGAATAGTGTCTTCATCCATTTTTTAAAAAGATTTATTTATTTATTTATTTGAAAGGCAGAGTTACAGAGAGAGGGAGAGACACAGAGAGAGAGAGAGAGAGCTGTCCCACATGAGTGGCAGTTGCCCAAGCACTTGGGGCATCCTCTGCTGGTTTCCCAGGTGCATTAGCAGGGAGCTGGATTGGAAGTGGAGCATCCAGACTCAGATTGGTGCCCTTATGGGTTGCCAGCATCATAGGCAGTGGTTTAACTCGCTGTGCCACAGTGCTGGTCCCTTTTCATCCATTCTTTTCCAACAGATATTTGAGTGTCTACTATGTAGGCACCAGTCTTGGCACTGGTAATACAGTGGTGAACCAAACAGGCCCAAGTCCCAGCTTTCTTGTGGTGTTCACATGCTTGTGGGAAGAGACAAACAATCAGTAAATATAACATTTCTGAAAGTGATAGTGCCATGAAATAAAAAAAATGAAGGAAGATTTGGGGTATTGGGATGAGGCTGGAAATGGGTTATAGTTTTTAGTGTCACCTCACTGAGAGGATGACATTGGATTAAAGATAAAGACAGGGAGGAAGAGAATCACACAGCTATCTAGGGAACTAGCATACCATGCAGAGGGGTCACAGGCTCTGAGGACAGAGAGTGCCTGTGTTTTTGAGGGGAGCAGGAGAAACAGTGTGGCTGGGGCAGAGTGTGCATGGGAGAGACATGGCTTAAAGCAAAAGGTAAGAGGAGTGGTGAGGAGAGAGGCTCCAGGGCACCTGGGGCCTTGTGCCTTCTGGGCTGGTGAAACAATAGCACCTCCTGTTCTAGGTTGGACGAGAGGAAGCCACTGGGGCTTTCTAGTGCAGGAGTACTCTGACATATTTTCCAAGGATCACTGTGGCTTGTGCAAAACATAGGCAGTAGGGGAACAAAGCTGGGAGTGGGGCAACCAGGTAAAGGGGCTATTTAGATGAGTAGGGGAGAGGGTAGTGTCTTGGACAAGAGCGGTACAGGTACTAGTGGTGGTGGTGGGGGTAGGTGGAATATATAAAAGGGTACTTCAACAAGCTTGTGGAAAAATGGAAGTAAAGATAACTTTATTTTGGCACAAAAAAGTTAAATCCGTGCCTAGTTTGTTCATAATACACGTTTTCATAAATGTTTTTAAGACACCCTCATATGCATGGATTTCAAGAATTTTTTGACATCAAAATAAGTTTTGCTTTGAATTCCATTTTCCATGAGCTTTTTGAAGTACCCACATGTATTTACACATACCTATGAAGGCTCTTCAGAAATTTTGCGGAAAATGGAATTAAAAGGTAATGTGGGCTGGTGCCGCGGCTCACTAGGCTAATCCTCCGCCTTGCGGCACCGGCACACCGGGTTCTAGTCCCGGTCGGGGCGCCGGATTCTGTCCCGGTTGCCCCTCTTCCAGGCCAGCTCTCTGCTGTGGTCAGGGAGTGCAGTGGAGGATGGCCCAAGTGCTTGGGCCCTGCACCCCATAGGAGACCAGGAGAAGCACCTGGCTCCTGCCATCAGATCAGTGCGGTGCGCCGGCTGCAGTGCGCCGGCCGCGGCGGCCATTGGAGGGTGAACCAACGGCAAAGGAAGACCTTTCTCTCTGTCTCTCTCTCTCACTGTCCACTCTGCCTGTCAAAAAAAAAAAAAAAAAAAAAAAAGAAAAGGTAATGTGCATATTCTCTGAACTTCCTGAAGTATCCTTGTGTACAGCAGAATTAATTAAAATTGCAGACAGGTAAGATGTTGTGTATGAATGAGAATAAGTCAAAAATGACTCAAAGTTCATTCTGCACATTTTGAACTTTACAAATTGAAATGGGATCCAGTGAGGGAGGAGCTCTTCTGGGGAAGAGCAGAAGTTCAGTTTTCAGTGTCACAAGTATGAATGTCTATATTCACATGGATAGTTCTACTAGGAAGTTGGAAATCAAGTGGAATTCAGGGAAGAGGTCAGAGCAGGCCTAACAAGATTAGAAATTTAAGTGAACAAAACACCTCTATTCTAAAAATCACCACCCTAGCAAATCTAGTTTCTTTGAAACTATTAAAACCTATCAAGTTATAAGAACTATACAGGCAAACTAGCCCATAAATAGCTAAGGAAATCAGCAAAATATAATATTTGTGGAATATGTATCTATTAACCCTACAAATATTTAGGAGATGCTTCTGAAATTCTAGGCCACAAAAATACAGACACAAAATATGCCTTTCCAGGCTCAAAACCCTCTAGTCTGCCGGAGGTGATGTGACCAGGATGTGACAGCACAGTGTGATGGACCTCACTGGGGAGGGCTCCTGAGACTGCCGGGGAAGCCATAATCATTGACCCTTTCCTTTGGAGAGACCAAGTCCAGGAACAGTCAGATAACTCTAAAAGGTGGAAAGAACTCTCCAGGTTAACAAAAATAGTATCAAAGAGTAGCATATGCATACTTGCTAAATGTAAACTTTTGCCTTAGGAGTTCAGAAAGGAAATATTCTTTGCTGGCTGGGATAGCTAGGAAAGTTTTGCTTGGCTAGAATCCCATCTCAGACTTGGGGGAGAATCGAGGGCAGCATCTCTTGAAGCAATGTGACAGGGTTTTCCCTTTGTTCCAAGAGTGATGAGCTGGCTGTGAAGTGTTTTAAGAAAGAGAGGTGATGGGGGTGCTGGCGCTGTGGTGTAGCAGGTAAAGCCGTCACCTGCTAGTGCCGGCATCCCATATGGGTGCCAGTTTGAGTGCTGGCTGCTCCACTTCCAGTTTGCCTCTCTGCGATGGACTGGGAAAGCAGTGAAGGATGGCTCAAGTGCCTGGGCCCCTACACCCACATGGGAGACCTGGAAGAAGCTCCTGGCTCTTGGCTTTGGACTGGCCCAGCTCTGGCCATTGCTGCCATTTGGGGAGTAAACCAGTGGGTGGAAGACTTGTCTCTTTCTCTCTGCCTCTGCCTCTCTGTAACTCTGCCTTTTAAATAAATAAACAAATAAATCTTAAAAAAAAAAAAAAGAAAGAAAGGTGATGGAACAAGATGCAAGTTTTGAGAACTTGACTGTGGCTGTACTGCAGAGAATGAATGGCCAGAGTGATTCTGGTAGAAATGATAAAGGTCAATCAAAGAATCTTTGCTGTGAAGCTTATTGGGAGAATGGGACATTCAAATTGAGCTATGTAGCAAGGAGTTGGCTACATAGGGCTAGGTCTTGTGTGAGATGATTTGATCAGATTTGGGGGGTTGTTTGAGAGGGAAAAGTTACATGTCTAAAAGTTCGTAAAATCTTTAAGGAAGAAAGTGTGAAAAGAAAAAATGTAGAAGGCTGAGGGCTTACTACCATTTAAATACTCATTTCAAGGAGTAACCAGAAAAACTAAAAAAGAGGCCAAAGGGGTAGGAGCAGAACAAGGTATCAGGGCCTGAAAGGAAATAGACATAAATGTGCAAAAAGATTTAGGCTGGATAAGAATACTTTACATCCTTAGGCAGTTGTATTTCTCATAAAACTTTTATTAAGTTAACTTACATGATGAAAAAGAAATCCAAGTAGACTGCCAAAGTATGATTGAACACTAATCGAGGACTGGCAGGCTGGCTCCCCCCTGTGCAAGAGAGAAGTGATAATAACTAGATTTTCCCTCTAAAAATTTAGACCAGAAAAAGGCCTTACAAATCACCCATTTCTAGCCATTTCATTTTTATAAATGAGGACAATTAGGCTTCGAGAAAAGCACACCTCCAAGATCACACAGCTATTTAGTAACATCACTGGGGCCAGAAAAAGATTTTTGAAGTTTTAATTTAGACTTTTATCTTTTCCTCATGGTCCCTAGCTAAGACTGAATAAGAGTCATTTATTCTAAGATTTAATGAACATAGTTAAATGAAGTAAAACTAGTCTTCACACTGCAGGTTAAAACTTATTAGTGGGTCATGAAGTCAATTTAGAAGGTCACACCCAGAGAAATGTCACAGAACATTGCACGTAATGATGGTAACAAATTCTCATACATTTACGTGACACTGTGTGTGTACTGGATTGCAGATTAAAAGTGGAAAAGTTTGAAAAACATAGGTTTGGAGGGTTATAGTGTAAGGTATGTATCTTTTTTTTTTTTTTTAAGATTTATTTATTTGAAAGGCAGAGTTAGAGAGAGGCAGAGGCAGAGAGAGAGAGAGAGAGAGAGAGAGAGAGAGAGGTCTTCCATCCACGGTTCACTCCCCAATTGGCCGCAATGGCCAGAGCTGTGCTGATCCAAACCAGGAGTCAGGAGCTTCCTCTGGGTCTCCCACACAGGTGCAGGGACCCAAGGACTTGGGCCATCTTCTACTGCTTTTCCAGGCCATAGCAGAGAGCTGGATCGGAAGTAGAGCAGCTGGGTCTCAAACTGGTGCCCATATGGGATGCTGGCACTGCAGGCAGTGGCTTTACCCACTACATCACAGCGCCGGCCCCAAGATGTGTAACTTAACATAAATTGATCGGTGAATGGCTGCCCAGCTCTTTGGGTTGGGGCTATCTTCATTTTTGTGTCTTCCATGCTCAAATATACCACCTGGTGGGTCCTCAGGAGATTAGGAGTAGGATTATTATGAAGGTTTGAGAAGGACATGAAGAATGAAAGCAGGTAGGTTGGAGAGGGAGTGAGTGCTTAAATTAATTATGAACTTTTATCTTTTTTTTTTTTTCCAATCTAGTATTACCCTCAATCAAGAACCCTGTTTGGTATCTGTGCTTTGGTGTTGTCTCCCAGCCACCTTCCATGTCCCTGTGATGTGGTATAAATAATACTACTTCCTGCTAATGTTTCAGCTGTCACTCAAGGATCTTAAATTGCTTTAGGAGCAGGATCTGGTGTTGAGTGCCTGGCTGCACTTGGCAGGTGCCAGAGTTAAAACCCAGTGACTGGCTGAAATCTCAGGGCTCCTGGCGATGGCTCCTCTTGGGTCCTCCCACATTCTCTCCTCCCCATCCCCCTTCCATGGAGGAAGGAGCCCTTGACCTGTCGCTGTGTGTTTGTGTAACCAGTAAACAGAATTTGCAATGATTCCACTGAGCCAGAAGATTCCTCTGTTTTTGGGAGTGGCCATGATGAATGTGGGGGCGGAACGTGGTGATAAAAGCTAATAATAATGTAACTGGGAGGAGGTGTTAATAAAGCACAAGGAGGAAACCTGGGAAGGAACTAGTGAGAGAGGAGCTCTGGATCTTCAAAGGAAATCAGATTCCAGGAGTGAATAGCTCTGTAGACGGAAAGGGGATATTTCACCGCAGTCACCATATTGTGGGCCATTTTGTGCACACGTGCTCTTCTCCATAGCAACCTTATTTCTTCTGGCCATAGGGCTTTGGGTTTTTTGTCCAAATCAGTCACCAGGAGCTTAACTGCTCCCCTCCCTCTCCCCCACCCCTATTTCTTTCTTGTATTTGCAACCCCACTGCCACCCTGAATTATTCCCCATCCCCGTTTCCTGGAAGCTTCTGGGGGGGGTCAATCCTCTCTCTCCCAAGAAGCTGTTAACTGCCTACAGTTGTGCCTGGGAGGCTCCAGGAGGGTGGCAGCCTAGTCCCAGCTTGGAGTCAGGTTACACCACTTGTGTCTGAATTCACACAGCATGTTCCTCTGTCAGGGATTCCGCAAATATCTCCCCGAGGTAAAAAAGGAAAGTGCGCTGTGCTGCAGCACCCAGAGAGCCCCGTCCCAAGACCCGGAGAGCGCGCCAGCGGCTGGGGCCATGTCGCCGTAGCCCCGGCCTCGCTCGCGGTCCCGGTCCCGCAGCCTCCGCGCGTCCCAGCTGGCTCGCTTCATGCCGCGGTGCAGCAGCACCATGTTCCTGGGGTGAGGCCCTCTCGGGCATGCTGCTCCCTATGGGTCGCCCACCATGTCTAATGGATATCGCACTCTGTCCCAGCACCTCAATGACCTGAAGAAGGAGAACTTCAGCCTGAAGCTGCGCATCTACTTCCTGGAGGAGCGCATGCAACAGAAGTATGAGGCCAGCCGGGAAGACATCTACAGGAGGGTGAGTGCCTGGAGGGTCGCTGAGGGCAGGGCCAGGGACTGGGGCTGTGGCTGGGGCTGGAGCTAGGACTGGGGCCGGCTGGCTCGCCCGTGGCCATTCCAGGCCTCTCCTAGCTGATGCTGTGCAGGTCTGCGAGAGAGGTGGAGTCCAGGTCTGGTCACCTTTACATGATGTGACCTTGGTCAAGCTCACTTCACCTCTCTATGCATGTTTTCTGCTTCCCTTCTCTGTAGGGGGGCTGGCTCAAATGGAAACATTTCCAAGGCTGGTGTGGAACTGTGTGCAGCAGTCACCTTGGGAGCTGGTTTAAATTGGATTCCATCCAATCCCGGAGAGTCTGACGTAGTAACTGAAAGCTTGGATATGTGCATTTTTAAGCTAGTGGCAGAGGTGACTCATGCAGGTGGCTTCCAGGCCACATACGCTGCTAGAAAGGCCCCTTCTAGCTCTGGCTTCAGGGAGGCAGAGGACAATGCCATGGGAAAAGGCCAGGGGTCGAGGACATTTCTGTTCCTGGAGAGATTCATGTTTGTTGTTGAAGGTGACCAGACAGATAAGCTTTTTTTAAAAATTAATTAATTAATGAATTTTGTAAGGAATACAAATTTCCTAAGTACAACTTTAGGAATATAGTTATTCTTCCCACCATACCTGCCCTCTCACCCACACTCCCACCCTTCCTCCTCCTCTCGCTCCATTAAGATTCATTTTCAGTTAACTTTGTACACGGAAGACCAATTCTATACCAAGTAAAGGTTGCAACAATTTGCACACACAGTTACACACACAAATACAAACAAACAAAAAACTGTTTGAGAACTAGTTTTACAGTTAACTCTCATAATACAACTCATTGAGGACAGAGGTCCTGCATGGGGAGTTCGTGCACAGTGACTCCTGTTGTTAATTTAACAATTAACACCCTTACGTATGACATCAGTTCTTGACATGAACTGTCAAGGCTATGAAAGCCTTTTGAATCCACAAACTCCATCAGTATTTAGACAAGACCATAAGCAAATTGGAAGTTCTATCCTCCCTTTAGAAATAAGTACATCCTTTCATGGCCACTTCTTTCCACTGGGGTCTCACTCCTAGACATCCTTAATGTGGAACACTTTTTGCCACAGTGTCTTGGCTTTCCATGCCTGAAATGCAGATAAGTTTTTAAGACACCTTAGAATGAAGACGCTGGACTAGGGTGGGGCAGGAAAAGCACCTGCCCTGGTTGGGTGGCTATCTGGACTGGTGTGCAGGTCTGAGGGTGACATGAGATAGGACCGCAGTGAGAGGACATTAGGCTGTGGGTTACAAGGATTTAGCTTCCTAACTGGCCACCACCATACTGATTTCCTTGGTCCTCTTAGTCTCTGGGCAATCAGTGACATGGGACTGGTTGCCTTTGACTTTATCAGAGATTCTAAATCTCCAGCTATTCATAGCAGAGGACTCTATAGATATTATCGCATCCTCTGAGTGCCCTGCCCCTCAAGAAAAGGCTTGGGAAATTCGGAGGCTGCCAGATAACATCTTGGATCAGAGGATGCGCTGGTGTCTATGAAACCCAAATGAGGATTTGGTAAATAATACAGGTAGTAAAATCTAGGGGATTTAGCCCTATTTCAAATCTCTCCTGAATGTCCATGTTTTAATCTGAATTTTCCTGAAATCCGTGTGGACTTGCCTTTCATCTTTTACATGGCTGAATAGTGAATGTCATTGGAGCTACCAGGGGTCTACTAGGGTGTTACCAAGTCAGGGTTGGAAACTGCGGGAGATGGAAGATGAGTGGCAGTGTTTGCCTCAGGGCAGAAATACAGGATGAATTTGTTTGCTGTGCAGAGGGAGTGAGTTTTCACATTAGCTGTCTCCAAAGCAAGCAGCAGGAAGAAGCAATTTCTTAGATAATTTGAAGGCAATAATTTCATTTAGTTTAAGTCAAGTGACTCCTTGAATCACTTGGTTGCATCTTCTACTGTGTACTAGTTAAGGGAACAGTCTTCAGGAAACTGAAGAAACTCTGAGTAGGGTGTGAAAAGGCACCATTTCTCCTCTGGAACAGTGTGAATAATGAGATTGTAGTTGCTGCACAGGATGGGTGCATTGGGGAGTGGGTCATGCACATCGTCACATGCAGAAGTGACAACCCCTTTGCTAGGCTCCAGTATTGCTACTGAGTCCCATACAGGTGGTGGATACAGCCCTGTCTCTGCCTAGTTTTAGGTGTGAGCAGGTTGGTTAGTCAGGCAGCTATTGCTTTATATTTTATTTGAAAAGCACTACAGATTTAGTTCAATATCTTATTATTTGGGAAGCAGATTATATAAAACCATTATCGATCATTAATAGCAGCTGAAATTAGTCCACCATATTTCATAGCGATGAAGGGTTGGTAGACACCAGGCAGTTCCATTTTGATGGAAGGACAAAGGATTAGGAACCACTGAATCAGGAGCCCTGGAAGACCAGGGGGCCTAGATAAGTTGCCTACCCTCTCTGAGCCTGTTCCAGCCTCTGGAGATCTGGCATTAGAATAATGCCATAGGCATTGAGAATCACTTGTTGAGTGAATAGCAATCATGAAGATCAAAGCACTTTGCAGACTTAATAGCATCATGCTTCTAGGAGGGGATAATAGTTATATTCCTATTAATAGTAACAGTTATGATGATATTTAAAAGTGTAGGAGCTTGATTCTTTATAATCTCACTCATATATTGCTACAAGCATATATTTATTCCCATCTTGACTCCACAAGATCAGGAAGATTGATTAGCAGCAGTGTTGGTAAAGAGACATTGAGGGTAGTATGCCTAGCATCGCACGTAAATCAGATGGTTTCGACGAGAGTTTAGAACTCTAGTCTATTACCAAACCCAGCCTGATTTTTCTTTAGTGTTGGAAGGATACATCTTTAAAAACAAATAAAACAAAAACATTAAATCACACCTGAGTTAGCATCTGCAATAATCTGAGTGCTGTATTCATTATTCTTTTAAAGAAATCAGTGCTTATGAAATATGTTATGAGTTTATTGTGCATGGTAATTGTCACTGTTTTACATATTGCTGCTACTGCAGATTTTGTTGAGATATTTGTACTTAACAGTGAAAAATTACTGTTTTGGTGAGAGACAATCAAGCATTTCATCATGATGGTTTGGAGGAATGGATATATAGAGACCCTGGGATAAGAGAATGGGAGATGGTGCTATTTTTATCTTTTCAGGTGACAAGTCATTCTTCAGGTGGTTGATTGAAGTAGGGACTAAAAGAAATATATAATCTTTAATTGTAAAGGAAGCTGAAAGGATTTTTCTGTATCAGAGAAGTTATAAGAACTGGAGAGTTATATAAAAATTTAAGAATACCAAGTTTAAAACAAGTAATTGAAAAAGGAGTTTAGGACTTCTCCCCTTTAAGCTGTTCAGAGGACTGAAAGCAGCAATCTTAAGAATCATACTAACCATGGATTAATAAAGTAGAATTAAGTTATAAATAAAAATTGGTTCATTGAGACTGGCTACTTTAAAAAATATATTTATTTATTTGAAAGGCACAAATACACACACACACCACGTACACAGAAAAGAGAGAGACAGAGAGATCTTCCATCTGCTGGTTCACTCTTGAAATGGACAAAATGGGCATATCTGGGCCAGGCCAAAACCAGGAGCCAGGAACTCCATCCTGGTCTCCCACACGGTGGCACTTGGGCTGTCTTCCACTGCCTTCCTAGGAGCATTAGCAGGGTTGTCAATGGACTAGCTGGGACTCTGACATAGGATGCTGTTGTTGCGAGCTGAGGCTTAGCCTGCTGCACAATGCCAGTCCTGAGACTAGATACTTTTATAAATTGAGATTGTTTTAAAAGATTTTATTTATTTATTTGAGAGGTAGAGTTATAGGCAGAGAGAGGGAGAGACAGAGAGAAAGGTCATCCATCCGCTGGTTCACTCTTCAAATGGCCAAAACCACTGGAGCTGGGCCAGTCCGAAGCCAGGAGCCAGGAGCTTCTCCCACACGGGTACTTGGGCCATCCTCTACTGCTTTACCAGGCCAGAGCAGAGAGCTGAGTCAGAAGAGGAGCAGCCGGGACTAGAACCAGTGACCATATGGGATGCCAGCGCTGCAATTGGAGGATTAACCTACTGTGCCACAGCACTGGCCCCTAAATAATATTTTTTTTTTTAAAGAAGGCTGCCTACTATTTGCACAGATTAACTGGGACATACAAGAATTCGTCATGAAATTAAAAGATAAATTTATTTTTTTGCAAAATTGTTTTTCATCCAGCATTTTTTCATTGTATGCATTTCCCATGAAATTTTGAAGACCCTTTATACGCCTGTATGATAAGGTACTACTGTTCCTTCCTGATCACAAATATCAATTTTAAGTTCAATTTTTGGAGAAAGACTCTTTTGAACAGAAAAGGCAGGCAAGGGGGAAAATCCTCACAGAATATGTAGCTCCCAATCTGGAGCAAAGTAAAGTGAGAAAATGCTGCTGGTGGCCCACGGCTGAGAGTGTCCCACTCTTAGGGAGACTGGCTTGTTAGCATTTTGGGATAGCAGCTGCTGTGCTAAGTCATTTCTGGGTGGCAACTTGGCTGACATCCTCCTTATTGGTTACCTAATCCTACATCTTCTCATATTAGCTGAGTGCTGCCACTAGAAACATGCCTGGCCCTGGAATTTATGAAATCCACTGCTGTGTGGTAAACACCCATTCTCCAAACAGCACACAAAACCACCATCCAGTGTGTGTTGTCCATGATGACTACTTGTTAAACTTGTGTGTATTTACTATTACCCATGATTGCTAAAAAGAATTTAAGGTTCCATTCTAAGAGTAGAATTGAAAATCTGACAAAGCCAGATTTGGTAGCGAAAGTGAATATTGCCATCCTAGAACGGATAGAGTAGATGTTCAAATGAGATATGATTGATGCTGTGATAAGGTGAAAGTGGATTTCGCCTTTAGGTATGAGAGAGTTGTGTTCCATTGTTTTATGACATAAACTACCTGCCTTCTTTGAGATCAAAACTTCCTTGGCTGTTTCACTTTTTTTTTTTTTTTTTTTTTTTTTTGACAGGCAGAGTGGACAGTGAGAGAGAGAGACAGAGAGAAAGGTCTTCCTTTGCCGTTGGTTCACCCTCCAATGGCTGCCGCGGCCGGCGCGCTGCGGCCGGCGCACCGCGCTGATCCGATGGCAGGAGCCAGGAGCCAGGTGCTTTTCCTGGTCTCCCATGGGGTGCAGGGCCCAAGCACCTGGGCCATCCTCCACTGCACTCCCTGGCCACAGCAGAGAGCTGGCCTGGAAGAGGGGCAACCGGGACAGAATCCGGTGCCCCGACCGGGACTAGAACCCGGTGTGCCGGCGCCGCTAGGCGGAGGATTAGCCTAGTGAGCCGCGGCGCCGGCCGGCTGTTTCACTTTTGAGGTTGGATAATAGCTGAGCAATCTTTGAGGTTTATGTATAGCATACTTCTGCACCTGTGATAAAGAGCCTGCTGATTTCACTTGTCTACCAGATTGTCATTTCCCGCTGCGTTCTGCTAGTGCTGGGCTTAGCAGTAAAGAGCTCTGAACCAGACGGACCTGTGGGGGAATTTTGGTTCTATCACATACTTTTATCTCTATTAAGTTGGGCAAATACTGTAATTTTTCTGAGCTAAAACAGATGTAATAGTAATACCTATCTTAATGAATCTGGGAAAAGATTAGGTGAACCAATTAGCTGCACTCAGCATAATACCTATCAATAAATATTTAACAATTTTTGTGACAAGTTGAGAAAAGACAAAGTCATCCAGATAGGTTCACTTAATTGGACACATTTTCTCTGGACTATATTTTATTCCAAATTAGTTTCTTTTTTCTCAGTAGAGGATTTGGGACCATTTGTCATATCTCAGTTCTCCCCTTTTAGTTTGCCCATGTATAAATAACATCATATAATCTAAGTGTTCCCATTGCAGTAAAAGTGCCCGGCAGCCTCAGATACAAATATCCCTTCAGAGAAAACAGAAGAAAGCTTGGGTTTGTTAAATTTCTTTTTGGTTCCCTGGCTAATTTGCTTTAATACTGGCTTGGGATCTCTAGGCATGGAACAATATGGTAACAATGTGCAAGTACTTGCATATTAAGCACCCGAATAGGGAAATTCTGAAACCCCTTCAGGCTATAAGATTTAGAAACCTTGACTTGAATCAATGGAAAGCTATTAGAAAAGGATGAGTATCTCAGAGGGTCATCAAAATGTAGGGATGTAAGTTTTAGACTCAGTAAAGAAGCCTAAAATCATAATCTATTTATTTATTTATTTGTTTGTTTGTTTTTCATTTTTTGACAGGCAGAGTGGACAGTGAGAGAGAGAGACAGAGAAAGGTCTTCCTTTACCATTGGTTCACCCCCCAATGGCCGCTGCGGCCGACGCACTGCAGCCGGCACACCGCACTGATCCGAAGCCAGGAGCCAGGCGCTTACTCCTGGTCTCTCATGCGGGTGCAGGGCCCAAGCACTTGGGCCATCCTCCACTGCACTCCTGGGCCACAGCAGAGAGCTGGCCTGGAAGAGGGGCAACCGGGACAGAATCTGGCGCCCCGACCGGGACTAGAACCCAGTGTGCCGGCGCTGCAGGTAGAGGATTAGCCTATTGAGCTGTGGCGCCAGCCATAATCTACTATTTCTTAGCTATACAACTTCAGCCATGTCACTGAACTTCTGTGAGCCTTACTTTCCTAAATTGTGAATTTAGGAATGTGAATTCTTGACCTGCTTTCCTCCTTATATAGAGACATGTTTTAATGTATTGGTTATTAAATAAATGGAAAGGATTATTATTCCTATTGTGCATACCTGGGAACAAATAGTAGAGTTTGGACCTTCTCAGATTATTGTCTAATGTGACCGTTATGGCTGCTGTTGCCAGTTAATGGTTTTGTTCTTGTATTTAGTAGAGCTGACTCTGTTTTCTTTTTACAGTTGATTGCATCGTTTAATTAGATGCTAGTTTTTTTTTCCTTCTTTTTCTGTTTTACTTACATAAAGAAATAAGTATGGTAGGGAAGAGAGGAACATGCATAAAGAGGGAGAAAAGATTGTATTAGCCAAACTATTTTTTAACAGTTCTCTGGAAGTCCTATATGAACATGGTCCATGTGTGCCTGAATCTGTGTGCTCTTTGGGTGCTGATTTTGTCTGTAGTCTGAGAAGATGTGCTTATCCATTTCTTCTTCTTTGGGAGACGGAAATTAGAAAAAGGGAGATGCCATTCATTAAATATTTTTAACCAACTTCACACCCATTGGTGTGGATATTATATATTTAAAAACAAAATAATGGGGCTGGTACTATGGTGCAGCAGGTTAAGCTACCATCCACAGCACCAGCGTCTCATGTGAGCGCCAGTTGGAGATCTGGCTGCTCTGCTTCTGATCCAGCTCCCTGCTAGTGTGCCTGAGAAAGCACTGGAGGATGGTCCAAGTGGTTGGGCCCCTGCCACCCTTCTGGGAGACCCTGATGGAATTCCTGGATCCTGACTATGGCTTGGCCGGGCCCTTGGCTGATGTGGCCATTTGCATAGTAAACTAGTATATGGATGATCTTCCTCTCTTGTCTCTCCCTCTCTCTTTCTGTAACTGCCTTTCAGATAAATAAATAAAGTCTTTTTTTTTTAATTTGACAGAGTTAGAGAGAGAGAGAGAGAGAAAGAGAGAGAGAGAGAAAGGTCTTCCTTCCGTTGGTTCACCCCCCAAATGGCCGCCATGGCCGGTGCACTGCGCCAATCCGAAGCCAGGAACCAGATGCTTCCTCCTAGTCTCCCATGCGGGTGCAGGGGCCCAAGCACTTGGTCCATCCTCCACTGCCTTCCTGGGCCATAGCAGAGAACTGGACTGGAAGAGGAGAAACCAGGACTAGAACACAGCGCTCAGACGGGATGCTGACGCCGCAGGCAGAGGATTAACCAAGTGAGCCATGGTGCCAGCCTCATAAATAAAGTCTTTAAGGATTGGAGAAACCGGAACCCTTGTGCATTGGCAGTAGAACATAAAACGGTATAGCTGCTGTGGAAGATGGTATGGATTTCTCAAACTATTAAGCATGTGGTATAGCAGTTAAGACACTTGTGGTTTGCCTGCTTTCTGTAGTGGACTCTGTAGATTTGAGTCCTGGCTTTGCTTCTGATTCCAACATCCTGCTAGTGTGCACCTTGGGAGACTGCAGGTCACGGCTAAGAACTTGGGTCTCCACTACCTATGTGGGAGTTTCAGATTGAGTTCAAAGCTCCTGACTTCAGCCTGGCCCCATCCTGGCTATTGAGGGCATTTGGAGAGTGAACCCGCAGATGGAAGATCTGTCTCTGTCTTTCAAAAACCTATAATAAAGATTAAAAAATGGAATTAACAAAGAATCCAACAATTTTATTTTGGGTATATATCCAAAAGAAGTGAAAACGGTGACTTAAATAGAAATGAATCCGTTAACAGATGAATGGTTAAATAAAATGTGGAGTATGCATACAATGGAATACAAGTTAGCCTTAAAAAAAAGGAACTTCTGACATAAGCTCTAATGTGGATGAACCTAGGGGGCATTTTGTTAAGGGAAGCTAATCATAAAAGGGCAAATATCAGATGATTCTACTTATATAAGGTACCTAGAGTAGTCAAATAATAAATTCAGAAAGTAAAGTGGAGATTGCCAATGGGTGTGTTGGGGAGGAAGGAATGGGGAGGTAGTGTTCAATTCTACAGTTTCAGTTGGGGAAAAAGTTCTGGAGATAAATGATGCTGATAATTGCACCACAATATAAATGTACTTGATGCAACAACATCATAAACTTAAAAATAGTTAAAATAGAAAATTTTTTAAAAGATTTGTTTGTTTGAAAGGCAGAGTTATAGAGAGAGGAGAAAGAGAGAGAGAAAGAGAGAGATCTTCCATCTGTTGGTTAGCTCCCCCAAATGGCCGCAATGGCCAGGGCTGAGCCAGGCCAAAGCCAGGAGCTAAGAGCTTCATCCCTGTCTTCCACGTGGGTCCAGGGGCCCAAGGACTTGAACCATCTTCCACTGCATTACAAGGCATATTAGCAGGGAGCCAGATTGGAAATGGAGCAACTGGGACATGAACCAGCAAGCCATATGGGATGCCAGCACTGCAGGCGACAGCTTAATCCACTGTTCCACAGCACTGGCTCCCTGGAAATTTTTATGTTGCATATATTTTACAACAGTTTTTTTTAGAAACCAAATATTTTCATATCTGTCATAGTTACTTTAAAAATAATAGAATACCTGGGGGCCAGGATTGTGGTGTAACAGGTTAAGCCATGGACTGCAGTGCTGGTATCCCTTATGAGTGGTGGTTGAAGTCCTGGCTGCTCAGCTTCCAATCCAGCTCATTGCTAATGTGCTTGGGAAAGTGCTTGAGCCCTCGCCATTCTCCTGGAAGACCCAGATGGAGTTCCTGACTCCTGGCTTTGACCTGTAACAGCCCTGCAGGGCTGTTGTGGCCATTTGGGGGAGTGAATCAGAAGAAAGAAGATATTTCTCTCTCTCTGATTCTCCCTCTCTTTCTGTAACTCTGCCTTTCAAATTAATAAATAAATATTTTTTTAAAAAATGATAGAACTCATTGAACATAACCAAAGCCTTATTTCCTGTTTTTGCTTATTGTAACTTTCCATTTTAAAAAGAACTAGAATTAGAATTCATAATACTTTCCCATTGAGAAGAATATTTTTTCCTTGAATGCTTAAAATTGTTTTCTTCTAGTCATTGGGAAACTAATTCCAAATTAAATTCTGGAACCTAACTTAATTCTAATCCATTTTCAATTATCACCTTAAAATATCTGCATAGTATACTTCTCAATGCTTCATTACAAAGCCACTCCTTTTTATTAGTTATTTATATTCAGGTTTACACACTGATAGAAGTAGCTTACTGGGGCTGGTGCTGTGGCGTGGTTGGTTAAGCCTCCACCTGTTGCTTTGATTTGTTCTGAGAGGAGGAGCGCGGTGGGGGCAAGAGGAGCGTAGTCATCACACAGACACTGGGAGTTGGGTGAAGCAGGCAGGAGGCGAGTAGCCTGCAGACTCATTTATTTCAGTTGGTACAGCAGCTTATATAGCTGAGGCAGCCAATATGGTCAAGGGATGGTTTATGCCCTAACCAATCACAGCATGTTGCTAGGCAGGCTCTGTTGCCAGGTGGTTTCTGAAGCCATTTCTGAGTAACTGATGCTGGCTTGCCAGTGGCCATCTTGGCATGGCCTTTTCATTCCACCACATCCACCTGTGGCACTGGTTCAAGTCCTGGCTGCTCCACTTCTTATCCAGCTCCCAGTTGATGGCCTGGGACGTCTTGGGCCCCTGCACCCATGTGGGAGACCCAAAGGAAGCTCCTGGCTCCTGGCTTTGGATTGGCCTTGCTTTGGTTGTTGCGGCCATAAGGGGAGTGAACCAGCAGATGGAAGATCTTTCTTTCTGTCTCTCTCTCTCTTTGCCTATGACTTTGCCTTTCAAATAAATAAATAAATCTTAAAAAAAAAAAAAAAAAGAGGAGCTTGCTACAATTAAAGGGATAAGCATGCTAAATTCCTGTATCAAATATTTTCCTCATTTGAAATATCACTGTGGCCATTCATTTTTTTTTAAAGATTTGTTTTATTTATTTGAAAGAAAGAGTTACAGAGAGAGGTAGAGACAGAGAGAGGTCTTCCATCCACTGGTTCACTCCCCAGATGGCCGCAGCAGCCAGAGCTGAGCCGATCGGAAGCCAGGAGCCGGGAGCCAGGAGCCAGGAGCCAGGAGCTTCTTCCTGGTCTCCCACGCAGGTGCAGGGGCCCAAGGACTTGGGCCATCTTTTACTGCTATCTCAGGCCATAGCAGAGAGCTGGATCAGAAGAGGAACAGCTGGGACTAGAACCAGCGCCCATATGGGATGCCGGCGCTTCATGCCAGAGCTTTAACCCGCTACACCACAGTGCCAACCCCATTCATTTATTCATATTTGCACACATGCATTCATGTATTCAATCAAACATCTATTGATTATTTACCATATGCTTGCTGTTGTGCTAGATGCTGGTGGACAATGATGTCAACAAATTTAAATGGTATCATAAGGGCTACCATAGAGGTATGTACAAATTGTTCTATAGTACTAAGAACAATAAAACCTACCAGTAAAGTCTTGTTCAGTTGTGTATAGTTTAAATCAAATATCTTTTTAAAAATATTCATTTATTTGCTTCAAAGGCAGAGTTACAGAGAGAGGGAGAGAAAGAGATCATCCACATGCTGGTTCATTCTTAGATGGCCACAACTAAGCTAAGAGCCTTCCGGATCTTCAGTGTGTAGCAGGGGACCAACGACTTGGGCCATTCTCTGCTGCTTCCCCAGGCCCATTAGCAGGGAGTTGGATCAGAAGTGGAGCAGCGGGGACTTGAACCAGTGCTGATATGGGATGGCAGGTGTCTCAGGCCCCAAATAAACCTTTAATGGGGAAAGGCATTTCAAAGAGAAGAAACAGAATATAGGGCAGGGAGGGACTTGTCTTGGATGCTTCTCTTCCGATCCAGCTCTCTGCTTATGGCCTGGGAAAGCAGTGGAAGATGGCCCAAGTGCTTAGGCCTCTGCATCCATGTGGGAGACCCAGAGGAAGCTCCTGGCTCCTGGCTCCTGGCTTCAGATTGACCCAGCCCTGGCCATTGTGGTGGTTTAGGGAGTAAATCAGCAGATCGAAGATGTCTATCTCTCTATCTCTGTAACTGTGCCTCGCAAATAAATAAATATAATCTTAAGAAAATTAAGATTTATTTTGATACAGAAATTGAATTCCATGTGTAGTTTTTTATAATATGCATTTTCTGTGAACTTTTTGAAGACCCCTTATATGAAAGGCACAGAAGCATGAGAAGTGTTGTGTGTCTGGTCATCTTCCTGGTCATTCGGTGTGGCTAGAACATGTGGTCCCAGGGTGGGGGTGGGTGAGGGTGTTGGGGCTGGATAGGTCAGTAAGGGGCAGAGCATGGAGAGCTTTGAGTTTATCCATTCATTCACTGGTGCCCACTATGGATTTCAAGTAACAGGCTGCAAGATGAGTCCAACCCAGGAAGCAGAGTGTGGTAAGAGGTGGTAGTAGCATTATATACAAAATATAAAGGCAGTCAAATGTGGCCTTGCATCCCAAATGGATAGAGCAGATGGAAGGAAACTCTTCAAAGGATGCCTTGAGAAAATAACTTCTGAGCATTGTCTTCAAAGATAAATAAACCTTAGCCAGTCAATGGATGCAGTGGAAGGAGGGTTTTTGCCATAGGCAGAAGCCTAGGGGCAAAGAACCAGAGGACGTGTGAGCAACATTCTAAGTGATTTTGTGTTGCCGAGTTAAGGAGCACAGAATGAACCTGAAGGGTTTGCAGGGCAAGGTGCTTTGTGGCATTTTAGTGTGAGGGTGCTAAGGAGCCACTGCTGGGCTTTAAAGCACAAAGAGCACACTAGATTCCTCGGTCGAGGGCAGACAGACAGGTAAGGGGAGTGGGAAGTCAGAACAGACCCACTGAGCCGGCGCCGTGGCTCAATAGGCTAATCCTCCACCTTGCGGCGCCGGCACACCGGGTTCTAGTCCCGGTCAGGGCGCCGGATTCTGTCCCGGTTGCCCCTCTTCCAGGCCAGCTCTCTGCTATGGCCAGGGAGTGCAGTGGAGGATGGCCCAGGTGCTTGGGCCCTGCACCCCATGGGAGACCAGGAAAAGCACCTGGATCCTGGCTCCTGCCATCGGATCAGCGCGGTGCGCCGGCTGCAGCGGTGGCCATTGGAGGGTGAACCAACGGCAAAGGAAGACCTTTCTCTCTCTCTGTCTCTCTCTCTCACTGTCCACTCTGCCTGTCAAAAAAAAAAAAAAAAAAAAAAAAAAAAAAAAAAAAAAAAAAGACCCACTAAGCAAAGACAAAGGAACAGAGGGGAGGGGACCGACCTTTGAACATTTTAGGAGGTTAAATATCTATGAGACTTGGTGCCTGATTGGGATAAGAGAATTGGAGAGGACTGAGGAAGACTGCCAGGCTCTTGGCTAAGACAGACACATTTTGTAGGCTGCTGGTCTCTGAGTTCAAAATGAGTGGGCTGAACCAGTCTTGACACTGAACCCCCTTCCAGCTCTGAAGTTCCCTGATTCCGGATGACCTCTTTGACTGTTTTCCCCTCTTTCCCCCAGCTCAGTCTCTCCACTTCTGTCTCTGTTGGCTTCTGGGATGGGTGGTGCCAGCAGAAGTGAGATGGCTTCAGAACTGCCAGCCAGTGTCGGGAAAACCTAGTGCTGTTACCAGGCAGCTGGAGTTATAATTAGCACAGTTACTAGGGACAAGCTGAGATTCTGTAAGCATTCAGTGCCCGAAGCAGCTTTTCCCGACTGAATGAGTTCACTTTTTTGCAGTAGCAAAGTGGGTATGGATGGGGTATTTTTAATGTGTTTTTTGGAAGATTCTGTTTTTGCTCAGAGTACAGGATATGTTAAAAGAGAAAATGTGTTTGTGTTGGGGTTAATCAACAGGTTGGATCTACATTTGGGTAGCTGAAAAAGAGACTTACTTTCACCTGAAGGGAGATAAATAAAAACACAGAATCTGTGTGTAGAGCTTGAGAGGATCTTGAAGATCATCTCTATAATTCCTCCACTAATGACAAAGTCATTTGCCTAAGGTCAGACAGCAAATTAGAGGTCAAGCTGAGATAGCAGCCCAGTGGCCTAACTGCCTGTCCAGGCTGCTTGTCATGACTTTGATCTTAAAGAAAAATTCCAGAAATGTATGTGCTTGTTGGAAGTTGTTTTTTTCCTTCCCTGTTGCATTTCTTGCCTAAAACAGAACATTTACACAGCAGGAGCCAGAGTAATTCACAGATAAATGATTCTGTACTCTGCGCCTGCTGCCAAAAGAAAATATTTAGTTCCTCTCTGGGAGTTTCATCGGTGTTTTCAAAAGCCACCGTGAGCATTTTGTGTTTTCTCTTTGCTCTGCTTCCTGCGCTGGCCTTTGCCATCTCATCTAAGCATGTCCAACAACCGTGCAGAGAAATGAGGCTCCATTGTACCGGAGAAGACACAGTGGGGGCTGGTCCAGACTTGAAAGGGGCCGGCCCTATCGTGTTAAACAGCAGCTAATCCACCCACACACCGAAGCGATGGTCGGCCTCGGTACATGCCGTTCTGTGGAGAGCTATGTGATAGGCAGGTGGCTTTTTGCCAAGCAACTTCAGAAGAGACTTGGGCCCACACTGGGCAGTTACCATCCCTGCTATTTGGGAACTTGGCTGGAAGAGGTTAGGACTGAATGAAAGGCACAAGCTGTTTTGTTAATGCCACCTTTTCATCTCCCAACCTCATGTTAGCCCTGCTGCCCTGAAGGGCTAACAGCCGCCTCTACAAGCACACAGGGCCTGCAAAAGCCCACATCGAGGCTTGGGGAGGGGAAATCCTTCTCTAAGTCCCTGAGTGAGTGAGGGGAGGCTGCAGTGAGAAGCCTGTGATGGACGACTGCAGAAGGAGCGTCTAGGCACTGGTACAAAGCTGGAAGTAAGCCATCCCTTCCATGTCCCTTTCTCCTCATAAGTCTCCCACCTACCTGAGGCCAGACGGGTAGCTTGTGACTCTCAGAGGTTCCATGAGAACTTTCTGTCCTGGCTCTCTCCAGTTAAGTTGAGTGTCTTCTGGCTTTGCCCATCTAGCACTTACTCAATCAGTGACAGCAGGGTATGTTGTCATCCCTCTGCTCCCAAATCAGGAACTATTGGGCTCAGAGCTAGAAGCCAGGGTCTTCCCTGCACAGATATCAAAAATGAAGGCATCAAACGTTTGGGGCTCAGAGGAGCAGTCCCTTGGAGGTGGAGAGCAGTATGCATGCTGAGCCTTATTCTTTCCCTCCAGCCCCTTCCGGTCTGCGGGAGCTTGCTGCCAATCCGTTTGGAACCTCAGAGGACTGAGTCAGGATAGTAGGAACCAGTCCCTGCCATCTTTTGCAGAGCTGGGGGTGGGAGCAGAGGAGTCCCACAGGGGTCACATAAAGGGGCTTGCATGAATTGTGTAAGTAGAGAGTGGTGATATCAATTAGGAATGAATTCAACTTCAGAATTTCTATTTGGCCCTCAACTGCCAGCTTCTACTTTCTCTGTTCCCTGTCTCCTCTTCTGTTTTCTCTGCTTATTTATGGGACCAGACTCTTTCACAGTGCCCAAAGACCTTCAGATAAGATGCCGAGGGTGGGAGTTGGGGTGGGGGACAGCCCTAGATGTCTTCTATCCTTTGTAGCTACTTATCTCAAGGAGAGGTTTCTAGACCTAAGTCTTGCCCCACCTTCTGCTGTTAGTATTCTCTCAACTCTTGGGCTCTTTCTGTCCTTACTTGCCCCATATCCTCCATCCCCTTTCCCCCAGTTCTCTCAATCACATGGCAAGTCAATGCTAAATGCTAAATGTTTCCTATTTAAACCCTGTGGGCGGGGTGGGCATTGTGACGCCAGCATCCCATGTGGGCACCAGTTTGTGTCCCTTTTCTGATCCAACTCTCTGCTTTGGCTTGGGAAAGCAGTAAGAAGATGGCTCAAGTGCTTGGGCCCCTGCACCCACATGGGAGACCTGGAAGTAGTTCCTGGTTCCTGGCTCCGGCCTGGCACAGTTCCAGGGGAGTAAGCCAGTGGATGGAAGACTTTTCCCTCTGTCTCCCCCTCTCTCTGTAACTCTACCTCTCAAAAGAAATAATAAATAAATAAATAAATAAATCCTGTGGGAGAAGAAATCCAGGTTGTGTTTGCTATGAGCTAGGCACTACAGTATGCATTTTATACATGTTTAGTATGAATCACATGATAGCCATATGAATTCAGTGTCTTATCCCCCTTTCTAACCAAATTAGCCAAAAATAGCCTCAAGGAGTGTACCTAGTATTCCATAAGCTATATGGCCTCATTCTGCAGTTAATAAACAAGGTCTTGGAACATTCTGTAGAATTTAGTCACTCTTTCAGATGCAAATAGTGTTTTTCAGTGAATAACTGCAGGTGTTAGGTCTCTGAGACAAAGGGAGAAAGCAGTATCTGTTTTCACAGTGACTTTCACCAGGATTGTGGCAAGAAGAGGTAGCAATTGTCTCCTTGCTGATCAGCAGTAAGAGGTGGTGCTGACCTCATTTTTATTTGTGAAACAGGTGCAATTGCCTGTGGAGCGTAATAGTGCCTGGGCTACCCTTATCTCCCTATACTGCTGAGTCTGGGCTGAGTCTGTTAAAGAACTCCAGAAATTCAGAGGAAATAGGAAATTGTTGAAACCAAACTAAAAACTAGAAAATGAGGCTTATGAGAAAGGGCACTAGAAGAGGGATTTTTCACATTGAGAAAAACAGGCTCAGAGGTGATCTAATAGTGGATTTTAGGTACATGAATTCTCAGTATGTGACCTGTGGTAATTACCTACTCTGCATCCCTGCTGAGGGTAAGATTTAGTTTAAACCTAAATATAATATAATATAATATAATATAATATAATATAATATATACTTAAGAGTATATATTGAGTCCACATTACCATCCAGATTCTTTTCTATCTGTTCAAGAATTCCTGCCCTCATGGAACTTAAATTCTATCATGAGTAACAATAAGCAATAAATATTATAAATGATAAAATATGAAAAATGTTGGAATGAAAAATTATCTTGGGGAAAAAGGAAACAGTAGAACAGGGTAGAGGTCAAAAATATGGGTGGAAAGCAAGTGGCAAGGAAGAGTTCAGGGGAAGCCATATTTAGAAAATAATTTAACACACACACACACACATACACACTTCTGTTAAGTCACAGTATGAGAGTCAGGAATCTAGGCACAGCTTAGCTAGGTTCTCTGTTTCATGTCTTATTAAGCTACAACCAAGGTGGTGGCCATGCTGTGTTCTCATTTAGCAGGTTTACTGAAAAAAATCTGGTTCTGAGCTCTCTCAGATTGTCAGCAAATTGCATTTCCTTGCAGTGGTAGGACTGGGGCCCTGATTTCTTGGTATATGTTGGCTAGAAGCCACTTGGAGTTCCTTGAAGCCACCCACTATTTCTTGTCATATGGGCTTACCGCCATGTGGCCACTTCAAGTCAGCAAGACAAGCTCTCTAGCAACTGTGCTAGCAAGACAGAATCTCAGAACTTAACACATTGGAGACCTGGAATGCATCCCCATCTCCCTCCTCCAGTGCCTGGCCCAGCCCTGGACACTCTGGACATTTGGGGAATGAACTAGCAGGATGGAGTTTTCTCTCTTCTCTGGCACTCTGTGTTGTGTGTGTGCGTGTGTGTGTGTGTGTGTGTGTGTTTCTCTCTGCCTCTCAGATTAAAAAATTATATATATTTAAATCACAGCTGTGACATTCCATCCCCTTTGCCATATGCTTTTAGTTAGAAGCTAGTCTCGTAGGTCCCACCCACGCCCACAGGGAGAAGACTTCTCACAAGCAGGAACATAGGAGCAAGGGATTCCTGGGAGCCACGTGACAATCTGTCCACACACTATATTCCTACTTTTTTTTTTTTCCCAGAGATGAGATGGAAAGGGAAGTAAACAAACATGAGACTGACCCATGGCGGAGGATTTGTTCCTGGGTTACCGTCACAGAATTAGTAACCCTCCAAACTGGCCAGGGTGTCCTAGTTTGGCAGTCTCCATGCTGAGCTCCTTACTCATCCTTTGCACTCAGATATTTGCATTGCCACTTCCTTTGTTGTTTTTGTTCTCCCTTTCATCTTTTTGTTTAAATGAACTTAATTAGGTGTCCCATTTGATGACTTTCAGCAAATGTACACAACCATGTAACAATCACCACACCATCAGGATATAAAATATTTCCATCACCCAAGAAAAGTTATCATATGTCCCACTGGTGCCATTCCTCTCACACTCTACCTACAGGAAATCATCAGTTTTCTGTTTATAGATGAGTTTTGTCTATACTAGAGTTTAGTGTAAATAAAATTCTACAGTACGGACTGTGGCATCTGGTTTCTTTCACTTAGCATACTGATTTTGAGATTCATCCAAGTTGATTTTATCAGCATTGTGTTTGTTTTCATTGCTGAATAGTATTCTATTATTTGAATATAACACAATTTGTTTTTCCATTCACTTGTAGATGAACATATGGTGTCTGGTGAGTGGCTATTATGAAGGAGGCTGCTATGAATATTCATATGTAAATCTTTGTTCTGTTTCTCTTGGGTAAATACATAGCCAGTGGTAGAAATGTTAGGTCATATAAAAGCACATATTTAATTATAAAATATTATCAAAATGTTTTCCAAAGTGGTTATGCCATGGAAAGTGATTTTAAGACAACCACTTGAAGGAGATGAGGAAATTAGCCTAACAGATAACTGGGGGGAGGGTATTGGATCCTGAGAAACAGCAGGAAGAACTTTGTGGCTAAAACAGCGTAGAAAGGGTAGGGATGCTTATAGAGTAGGAGAGGAAGCCCCTGAGGTAATAGACTGATGAAAATCTGGTAGGTTCTTGTATAATCTGAAACACTTTAGTTTTTACTCTAAGTGACACGGGAAGTCACCAAAGAGTAGCTGGGGTAGGTGAAGGCTACAGATGGAGTAATCTGAGGGTACGGAGTATGAGTTCAATTTTGGACATTTTATGTTTGAGATATTCGTTCGATATTTAATGTGGCAATGTCATGTTACCAGTGGAGTATACAAGTCTGAAGTTCTGAAGAAAGGGTGTGATTGGAGATAAAAATTTGAGAGTCATGAGACTGTATGAGGTCACCAAAGAAGTGAAACCTACTAAGGAGGAAGATAAAGGACCAAAGAGAAGCCTGGGTCACTCTAACACTAATAGTTTAGGGAAAAGAGGAAGAACCAGCCAGAGTGACAGAGAAGAAACAAGTGCGCAAAGTGGGAGGAAGACCAAGAGTCTGAAGTCTGGGAAGGCAAGTGAAGAAAATGTATCATGAAAGAGGGAGGGATCAACCTTTTGAAAGGCTGCTGATAGCGTGAGTAATATGATGACTAAGAACTGACCTTTGGATTTTAACAACATGAATGTCATCAGTGATCTTGATTAGAATAGGTATAGCGTGGAGTAGTGAGGGCAAAAACCTGAATGCAGTGGGTTTCAAAACAAATGAGAGTAGAAGAATCAGAGTCCGTGAGCATGGATCATTACATTGAGGAAGTGTTTAAAAGCAGAGTAAAGACATGGGACAGAAACTGGTAAGGGTGTGGAGTCCATGGAGGACTTTTCAAAAAGATTTATTTATTTATTTGAAAGGCAGAGTTACAAAGAGGGGGCAAGAAAAGAGAGAGAGAGAAAAACAGAAAGACATCTTTCACCTGCTGGTTCCCTCCCCAGATGGTCCCAACAGGGCTGGGCCAGGTCAAAACAAGGATAAAGGGCTTTCTCCAGGTACCCCCCTGTGGGTGGCAGGGGCCCAAGTACTTGGGCCATTCTCCACTGCTTTCCCAGGCACATTCGCAAGGAGCTAGATTGGAAATGGAGCAGCTAGGATATGAACCAGTACCCATATGGGATGGTAGATTATCCTACTTTGTGACAATGCTGGTCTCTCCACAAAGGATTTTTATGTAAAGATAGATGAATAATAGCATGTTCATATGCCAACAGAACTTTTCAGTAGTAAATGAAAGACTGATGAAAGGGGAGGAGGGGATTTCATGTTGTTTTTGAGAGGTAGAGAAAATAGGACTTAATGTTTAAGTGGGAGTTTGGCACTAGATGGAAGCATGGGCAGTTGATCTGTGGTCACAAGTGGAAAGAGCCAGATGCTGGTAGGTGGATAGATATGGTGGCAGAAGACTGTCAGAGTTTTATTCTGGTTGTTTCAGTATTCTTAGTGAGGTAGGAAACAAGCTTTATTCCCCAATATATGTCTTCAAACATTCTTAGAGTAAGTTACTGTCCTTCCTGTGTTCTTAATCCTGCTGACACATCCTTGTTCACACCTGGAATACCTGTATCTTTTCTCTTTACAGATGCAAACCCTACTTATTTTTCAGAGTTCAGCTTAGATTCCAGATGCTTGGCTGGGCTTTTACTCATCATTACTTCCGGGACATGAACCAGTGCTGATATGGGATGCTGGCATCAAAGACATCAGCTTTATCCACTGTGCCACAGCACTGGCCCCACAATTGTAGTTCTAATACATCATTTCATGAATACTATTTCATCTCTGGTGGCAATTATCTTTCCATGTATACATTTTTACAATCTCTCCTTGGTTATAAATACCTTGTAGGCTGGCTTGATTCCAAATTTCCTCCATAGCCTTTAACATCAGTATTGTCGAGCCCATAATAAGAATTCAGCAAATTTGTGCTGATGCTTGCAGAAACCATACAAGTTGCAGATGGGGCTCATCTGTCCAGAAAAGGCAGAAGAGGAGCCTGCTTCCCATCCCTGGCTATCTGCTCTCCCCCGAGCTTCTGGTTTTAGAGCACTTTATTTTCATCTCTGGCTCTTCCTATAACAGAGCAGTCTCTCCAAGGTGGGCTGGTGGATGTAGGGAACAAACACATTTATGAAAGAAACAGAGTAGAAAGAAGAAAATCTTGACAGTGTTTTCAAGTGGGCTGTGTTTTCACAATATCCCTTCATTTGGCAAATAGATGATTATCTTTTATATATGAGAACTGTGCTAACAATGAGGATGCAGTGGTAAGACAGAGGGAGACTTTGCTCTCATTAACTTGCAGTTTAGTGTCTGAATATAGTTTGAACATTACTGTGCTGCTGACTCCTGTTTGGTGTAGTGCCTCTTAGCACGTCCTGGGTGGTTTTGTTTCACTTATAATTAGCTGGAGTCACTTCTGTATTTTGATGGATGATGATACCATAAAGTCACAAAACACTCTAAGGTGCTGTTACACCACAGGATTAACTGTGATACAGGTTAGAACAAGTCTTCATGTAGTGTGCTTGAAGCAAGCACATCTTTTTCCTAATGTGTCTTAATAGAAGAATACTGTCCAACAGAAATATAATGCAAGCCACACATGTAATAGAAATTTTTCTGGTGTTCACATTAAAAAAAAAGGTAAAAAGAAATAATGTTAGTAATGTATTAGGAATATGTTGTTTCAACATGAAATCAACATTTAAAAATTATTACTGAGATTTTCTATTCTTTTGTTGTGAACTCCAATGTGTAGTAAGTCTCTGAAGCCCTTAGAGCACATTTCAATTTGGACCTGTCACAATTCAAGGGTTTTGTAGCCACATGTGGCTCATGCCTGCCATCCTAGATGGCTCAGCTGTATGGTCTGCATGGTGAGTTCTGTCCCTTGTCCAGAACAGAAGCGTGGCTTTAGAAGAGTTGCCTGATCATAGGACTTGGCATCAGGACACAGCTAGACATCCAAGGAAGGAGTGATTGCCGGATGATAGAACTTAGAACCCAGTTTATTGTCTAAACAAATAAGGACACCAGTGAGCGGCTTCATCCTTTTTTGGAGAATACATCAAAGTAAATGTCAATCCAGGATTGGAAGCTGAATTTGGGGCTAAATAACAGATCATGGTAGACGTCACAGAAATTTTTAAATATGCAGTCAGCCAGATGTTTCCTGCTGCTCCAATTTGTCTATAGAAAAATTCTGATGGTTCTTAGACTCTGAAGTAAATTCTTACTTAATCCCCAGTTCTGTACATGCTTCCTTGTGTGAGAAGTCAAGGAAAGCAAAGGATGCTTCTGTGAGCTCCTGTTCCTAAACAGCTGAGAGAAACAAATCATTGGGGGCATCCCTTCCAGCTCCTTCAGTGGGGCTGGGTTGTTGTCTCCATGCAAGGTGTCCTGGGGATTGCAGGGGCTCCAGTCTCACCCCTGGCTTTTGTAGGGAGCCTGCACTTTGCTAACTTAAGCTCAGCTAGGCCTATTTGTGAACAGAGAGGCTCCAGCCAAGTGAAAGAGATTTGTGTTGCTGAGGAATGTCCTGGGGGTGGTGGGGGGAGAGCCACTGAGGTCATTGGTATTTGTGTGTATGTTTGCTCACTTGCCCGCTCAGTTGGGCCAGATACACAGAGGCTTCTGGGATTCAACCAAGATTCTAACAGAGTGACCCTAGGGAATGAATAACTCGTGACACACTGAGAAGGGTTTACTTGGAGGTCAGTGTGAACAGCAAGCCAGCATGTATCTTGGGAGCTCTTTATTCAGAGTCTAAATAAAACAAACAAACCATCTCATTTTTTAAAAATAAGCTTTATTTTTCAGAGCAATTTTAGGTTCATAGCAAAATTGAGCACAAGGTCTAGAGACTTTCCATATACTCCCCACCCCCATGTACATACCCATATATGTACAGCCACTATCAAATTCCAAAGAAACCTCATTTTAATCCGTCTTTTCTTGGGTTCCCAAGCTCAGTGTTGTCCAGAACCAGCTCCCTCTCTCCTAATAATTCCTGTATCTGACTACCTTTGGGGAAACTAACATTGATTGAACACCTGCTGTATGTCAGGTATTTTCATCTATATTTTCATAATGTTCCTGAAATTAACAGGCCAAGAAACTGAAATTTAGATCAAAGTGATTTACCTGTGGAATACAGAGAATGATTTCTGTAAAACTGTAAAAAAAAAAAAAAAAAAAGGTTGAGTACCTGCGTTTCCACATGGTTCAACCTAAGAATGTGGGAGAGCTGGTATTTGAACCCAGGCCAATTTAGTTGTAAAGCGTACACTTTGCATTGTATCATACGACACTGCTCTAAGTACTGGATTCTTTGTTTTCCCTTAGCAGTACTGTAGTTTCAGATTTACTTTTATATACCTGTTCCCTAAAAGACTAAAACTGGGACTCTGAGAAGAAGAGCAAACCAAGGTATGATATTTCTTGACTTGGGTCTACAAGTGTTTCTTTGGAAGCTAAATCTAGCAGTTATACAATGGACCTGCATTGATTTGTGTGTCTATTGCTATTTATATCTGCCACCTGTGTGATTTCCACACAGCTCTTGACTCTTGTGTACTATAGTCTACTATAAACAACTGTTTAATTACCCCCGGAGGATGTAAATTCTCTGAGGACTGTGATTGTGTCCATCTTATTCATTCTAATACCTATTAGAATGCCTTGCACATATAAATTAGGTATTCACTAAATATTTAATAAAACAAATGCTACCATCTTACAAGTCAGCTACTCTGTCCACTGTCCAATGAGTACTCTCTCTCTCACACACACACACACACACACACACACACACTAGCTGTGTCCATCCAAACACCCAGTCTCCTTAGAACTCATCTGCCATCTCTGCTTACTTGGTTGTAGGTGATTGTGTTCATTTCATCAAGGTACACTGGAATGGGGAAGGAATGGTATAACTTCCAGGCCTCTGCTAGGGACTGACAGAGGTTGGCTTTGACACAGGGACTTAACAGAGTTTTGCCGTTTGGATGTGGATCCTCATATTGTTTAAACTAAAACTTTTCCAATTCATGGTTTTGTTTTTTTTTTTTTTTTTTTTTTCCCCATCTGTTAGGGGAACGGGACACTAAGGCAGGCTCTGGCAGAAGAGTGCCCTGGCCAGTATTCTGGTTACTGAGGCTGAGGACACTGCCCTGCTCACCTTTCCCTGGCGACAGAGGACACTAGGGATTGCACCTCTGCATGAAGCCTTTCCTCCACTCCACAGTAAAGTCTTAAAAACCTAATGTTTTGCATTTGAACACCTCTGGCAAGATGTCTCACATCCATGAAGAAGATGAGCAGTGCAAGCAGTATTACAGCTCTGAAGGGCAAGAGAGAGGGGCTCTGACTCAAGTTAATTGTCTGGATAGAAATGCAGAGCTTTAGGGGTGACTAGTCTGAGGTCACATGGCTGGTCAGTGACACAGCCCGCTATCTCGAGCCACCAGGTTTCCATTGCTGCTCTAGAACTTAGTGAATGGAGAGAAACTTTGTCTACAAAAGAACTCATTTGGAAGCTACAAAAACACATTTCTAGGGATCATGTAAGGGACCAGCTCCTTGTCTCTTGACCAGCACAGGTAGGATCCCTATGAAAATAAGTAGGCTTAATCCTGTTTCATAGAGTTATGGCCTTGCCCCAGTGGTATCAGAGAAGCCTGGAAAAGAAAATTACCCTACATACAAAACGTACTTATAAACTACTCTTTTCCTAGAAGGGATGTCATTTCAAAAGGAAAATACTGTAAAACAAAACGCATTACTTTTCAGCCTGGGTGAATATTAGGGACGTGTGAGGATCCCCTCACAAGACTTTGAGGCTCTTCTTCCTGTTAAACTACTTCTTTCTGAATTCCTTTCGTTTACAGAATTGATTAGAGTGGAGTTCAGCTGTGTTGTTTTTGGTCCCATATAAAGCCTCTTTTGTGGAAGGCCTGCTTCTCTCTGGCTGGTTTCTCACTGTCTTACAAAGGAGCGGTGTCCATTTTCTGCACTCAATGACCCTAACTTGTCTCTTATTACACTCAGAGCCCCTCGAGGTCAAGAACTTGATGCCAAGAAAAGCACTTTGGTTTTGGCAACCTTTACTCTCCAATAAATACTTTACTTGCTGATTTTATCAGTGAATGTGTGCTGATGGGCTGTCAGGATTTCTTCTCTTGTTTATTTCTTTGAGGCCTGCCGCCAGCAGTAGACAGTGAGGGCTTATGCACTAACATAAGGCATGGTTCTCGCAGAGAACTTGCAGATTAGTTCAAACATCTACACATGAGTGCAGAAGTGTGACATTAAATACACAACAGAGGTTTAAGTCCACAATTTAAGACAAACAATAGTGTTTATATTATAAACTTATACTGGGAGTTGTTGAAGGCAAAGTACTTTTTTAGACACTAAAAGCTGGAGGGGAAGCCAGACATTCTTGCAACTAACGCAGGGCAGAGTAAGTGAGCACTGGACTAGATGGACATCGGATGACTGTGAGTCATTATAGGGGTCATTATAGAGTACTATAATTATAATTACGATAGTACCCCTTTGTACCTTCAGAAGAATCTAGTAAAGTACAGTCGTATTAGAAGTAAACCAAGTGCAGTTGGAGTCAAGAGAAAGGATTAGTTCTGATTCAGGGTTGGGGAAGTTTCCTGGAGGAGCTCCTGTTTGCGCTGAACCTTGCTGAAGAGCAGGTTTAGAAAGAGGAGCAACAGCATCACAGGCAGAGAGCAGCCCAGGCAAAGCCTTGGTGGCCTTCAAAGACACTTACATGCTGGATTTCTCAGTCAGTAAAAGTCCTTGTGTTTGGAGGAGGGTGGTGGGCTCTTAGGAATAAGCCCTTCACGTTACCATCACTCAGAACTGGTTGTTTGAAAAAAAAAAAAAAAAGCAACCAGGTCATGACGGATGTCATCCTGCCCTGAGTCAGATCAGAAGTGTCCATCCAGTTCAAGCCCGGTGAGGTGAGCAGGTGAAAGGGAGAGGAAGGGTGGGGTGAGGCAATGTGAGAGCTAGAGTCTAAAAAGATGGGAAGAGGTGAAGTGAGAGAGTTGCTCTTGGCTGGCGCCGCGGCTCAATAGGCTAACCCTCCACCCAGCGGTGCCGGCACACCGGGTTCTAGTCCCGGTCGGGGTGCCGGATTCTGTCCCGGTTGCCCCTCTTCCAGGCCAGCTCTCTGCTGTGGCCCAGGAGTGCAGTGGAGGATGGCCCAGGTGCTTGGGCCCTGCACCCCATGGGAGACCAGGATAAGTACCTGGCTCCTGCCATCGGATCAGCGCAGTGCGTGGCAGCCATTGGAGGGTGAACCAACAGCAAGGAAGACCTTTCTCTCTGTCTCTCTCTCTCTCACTATCCACTCTGCCTGTTAAAAAAAAAAAAAAAAAAAGAGAGAGAGAGAGAGCTGCTCTTATTACTTCAGGCGGCCCAGTTAAAGAAGTTGAAGGTTCCTCTTTAAACTCATCTTTATTTCTTCGTCTTCTTTCCCGCTTGTGCCAGCTGGCTCAGACATGGAGCAGTTGAGACTCAAACCGGCACTCATAGGGGGTGCTGCAATGCAGGTGTTGGCTTAACCCCTCATGTTACAGTGCTGGCCCCTAGTCTGTTCATTTGTTGGCTTGCTTACTCAATGCTTTTATTACATCCATAGGCACAAGGTACTGTGAAGGCCTTAGGTGAGTCACAGCTGTGTTATTTAAATCAGGCACCTGACCGGGTACTTTACATAGGTTCACTATTTCCCTCAAGGTCCTTCAAGGTCATTTTAAAAAATACCTACGTTTTCTATGTGAAAATTTGGTTCTAAGTGATGAAGTAACTTACACAAGAAAGGTCCCAAGCCGGGAAGTGGCAGAAAGGCATTTGAATCCATGTCTCCCTAGCCTGAAATTCCTGTCCTGGCCTCTCAAAACTGAGAGGCAGAAGCTTGAGAACAGCACACCTGGCTAGTCTCACCACACCATGATTAACTCTGCTCTTAGAGAGTTTGTAATGTCAAGAAGGAAATGAGACTTTCAGAAATATAAAGGATTATATGGCCTGTCAATGTTGAAGTACAAAAAAAAAAAAAAAAAGAATGAAAAATCATAAAATCAAAGGCATAAGATACTAAATAAAGACTTCATAAAGGCCATGGAGTTTAGTGATGGTGCTGAAAGGAGAGCAGGGATGAGGCACCAAGGAAACACAGGGCATGTTTGGAAAATCCAGCTAGGCTGGCGGAGAGTGACAGGATAGGTAGATTGAGGTCACGTTTTGAATAGACTCTCTTATCAGGCTCAGTTGTGTAACATCTCATTGAAAATGAAGCTTTTTGAGTAAAGAAAATGAAATAATCAGAGATATACATTAGGAAAAGTGTAAGTGGTAGAAAGGCTAAGGCTGGGGAGAACGTAACTGGGCAGTATTTGTGAAACTATTTACCCTGATGTGAGAAGGAAGTGTTATCTAGCAGGGTGGTAACCAGGAGGCTACAAAGAAAGTGCAAGATTGGAAAGAGATTTTGAAACATCTGGTTATAATCTCTTAGAGAATCTCAAAGACAGCACAGAGTTTTGGACTACACACTTTCAGTTTAAACTTCTCCTTCCCAACTCCTAGAAATATCTTGTGGGATGTTAGTTTGATGTGGGAGACAGTGCTCACACTCCTGACCTAGTTAATATAAGGGGTACTAGTCAGCATCTAATGATGAAATGACTGATGTATTGTGGAGACATGCAGAAAAAGAGGCACTCTACTCCCCAGCCCCACTTTCTTGAGGGCATAAATTTTAGACACCTTGACAAAGAACTGACAGGATTTGATGATAGGATAAACAAACACAGTTAATTGGAGATTCACTTCAGTTGTACTTGGAATTTACAATTTATATGTGAATATTTACTAACGGAGAATAGTTGAATGTGAAAAACTGTGCAGTGATTTTTCTGCCAATAGAACCTGCAAAAGGCTTTGAGTTTGATTCTGTTTACTAGTTTGTACTCAAATTTCCATGTGGCAAGATTTTGTATCACCTATGAAATGACTTTGACTCTCTGAAGTAATTGATCGTAGATGTAGGATCTAATCTTTGGGAGATGAAGCTATTTTAGCAGTTCTGTTTGAGATTCAAACTTTATTGCCCATTTGAATAGACATAACGCTAGGGCTCAGACAAGCCGTTTTCCATTTTTTGGTCTGTGAGTTGTTCCCCCTTTCCCTCTTTGTTACTGATTTTTTTTTTTTTACTTATCTCAAAAGGATTAAACAAAGTATGTTCAGAAGAGATGTATATTTGTGTGTGGGTACCTGGGATATTCTATATTTAGTATAATAATTTTCTTTCCTTTTTGTTACATAATATTACGTTAAAAATTTATTTTGAAAATATATTTATTCAAAAGGCAGAGAGGGAGGGAGGTAGAGAGGTAGGGAGGTAGGGAGGTAGAGAGAGAGAGAGAGAGAGAGATATGGAGAATCTTCCATCTGCTGGTTCATTCACCACTTGGCTCCAATAGCCAAGGCTGTGCCAGCCCAAAGCAAGAAGCCAGAAACTCCATCTGGGTCTCCCATGTGGGTAACAGGAGCCTGAGTACCTGGGCCATTTCACCTGTTTTCCCAGGCTCATTAGCAGGGAGCTGGATCAGAAGTGGAGTAACCTAGACTCGAACTAGTGCTCAAATATGGGATGTTAGCATCACAAGGGATGGCTTAACCTGCTGTGCCAAAATGCTGACCCCGTAATATTTGTTTTTAATACTCATATGTGATTGTGGCTGAGAACTTCAGCTATCCTAGACAGAGAGGGTACATTGTTGCTTTTATAATCAATAGTAGCTATGAATATAATAATAGTAGCTTGTTGTGTGCCAGGCACCATGTAACCTGCTGTTTGTGCCTTATTTCATTTGATATCCTTAATATCTGCTTGAGTTGGTACTGCTATAATTGCCTTTATGGATGACAAAATGGACACTTGTCAAGGGGTAAGTGATTTACCAAGCCCTTTTCTCGCATTCAGGGCCTGTTTTCTTGAGCACTATACTTACTGTCTGCATATTTTGGTTCAAAAAAGAATTAAGTACATGTAGCAATTCTCTAAGTCACTAACATCACATTCTGCTAGACCAGGAAAAGCTGGGCAGTATTTCCTGAGCCAGTGTCTCTGATGAAATGAGGAAGCAAAAGCAGAGGGTTGGTTTGGGTTATTGCTTTTACCTTAGAGGAAACCCTTTAATTTCCTTGTCTTTACAATGAGAAACCTGGACAGATATGTGCTAAGGTCTTCAAAGCTGTGACTTTTTGGCAAAGCGTTGACTTCATTTTCTCAACTAGGATTTAAAATGGATAGAGCCTATACAACATACATCTTTCATTTTTCCTCTCTTTAAAATTAAATACTCTTCCTAGTAGAATGGACATCTCTTACAGTAAACAAGCCTAGGCATGAAGGTACACTGAAAAAAAGTTGTTGAAAAACTGTGTGTAAAGCAGTGTTCTGGGTGTGTTGTACATACTATCTCCCACTATCTCTTGTGAAATAGACATTGCTTGCTTCCTAATAAAAATAAAGTAACCATCCTATTCCTGTGAGAAAGCTGAGCTCTCAGTGATTAGGTAACCTGCCTGAGGCCCTGTAGCAGGTGAGTGCTCAGCTGTGACTGAATTGCAGCCTCTCTGGCTTTGCACTGGTTCTTACACCCCCTTTTTGTTCTTAAATATTTAAGGATTTTGCATGCAAAAATGATAGGAAGAGACTTCTCCAGGGATCTTCTGATGATCAGTTTACACCTGATTAAGATTCTGTGTGTAACATGGAAGCTGTTTTAGCAGTTCTGTGTGAGACTCCTAAACCCTACTGCCTATCAGGGTGGATCTGATGCTGAAGCCCAGAGAAGTCACTGTTTTTCCATCTGTCCCCTTTGTCTGAGATTGAGAACTAGCTACACATGTTTATGCAGCTCCAGTCATTTGAAGCTTCACGTGTTTTCTGCATGAGACTTTTTTTAATCTGCTCAAGCATTTTTGACTTTCAGCCTTTGTCACTTTCCAGGTGGAGAAACAGCAGAATGTTACCCAAGATTTACAAGTGAATCAGTTGGTGGAGAAATAACAAGCTTAGAAGTCCTTTTTCTTTTCTTTTTTTTCTTTTTTGTTTTTGACAGGCAGAGTGGACAGTGAGAGAGAGAGACAGAGAGAAAGGTCTTCCTTTTGCCGTTGGTTCACCCTCCAATGGCCTCTGCGGCCGGCGCGCTGCAGCCAGTGCACTGCGCTGATCCGAAGGCAGGAGCCAGGTGCTTTTCCTGGTCTCCCATGCGGGTGCAGGGTCCAAGGACTTGGGCCATCCTCCACTGCCTTCCCGGGCCACAGCAGAGAGCTGGCCTGGAAGAGGGGCAACCGGGAAAGAATCCGGCGCCCCGATGGGGACTAGAACCCGGTGTCCCGGCACCGCAAGGTGGAGGATTAGCCTATTGAGCCACGGCGCCCGCCCTTAAGATCTGTTAATTTCTTTTTGCCTGGCAACCATCTAAGGAGGGCTTATGAAAGAGGAAGGTACACTTCTCTCCATATCATAGATGAGGAAACTGCTCTTCCTATCTCCCAAGTGATAGAATGCATATCACCCCTGTGAAAGTTCTGTGGCTTAGGGACCGTTTCTTATTATAACACAATATTACTTTTAGTACTGAGCACAGAGTTGGGGATGGAGAAGCTGCCCATTAAATCCTTGATTTCACTGATTGATCAAGTAGAGGAACAGTTATTAAAGTGCAAGGCTTTGGAATTGAAAATTTCATACAAAACTGAAATATGCTTTACTACCAGCTGTTAATCTTTTGATCATAGCATTTCTAAACAAAATGCTTCATTCAACTTGAAGTTAAGATAGACAACAAACACTGTTTTGGTATAAGTATGTTCCAAATAATGGGGCCAGTATTATGGTGCAGCAGATTAAGCCACCACCTGCAGCACTGACATCCTATATGGGCACCAATTCGAGTCTCAGCTGCTCCACTGCTAATTCAACCCCCTCTGATGCGCCTGGAAAAGCAGTAGAGGATGGCCTAGATCCTTGGGCCTCTGCACCTCCGTGGGAGACCCAGAAGGAACTCCTAGCCCCTGGCTTCCACCTGGTCCAGCTCTGGCTGTTGTGGCCATTTGGGGGAGTGAACCAGTGCATGGCAGATTGACATCTCTCTCCCTCCCCCCTCTTTTTGACTCTGCCTTACAAATAAATAAATAAAACCTTAAAAAGAAGTATATTCCAAATATTGCAAGGAACATTTTTTATAATAAAAAGATTTGTTGCTTATCTCAAATACAAATTTAACTGAGATGCAAAGGAAGCTATTAAAAGACTTTCTTCTTAAATGCTGTGATGTAAACCTTGAAGAAATTAAGATACTCTAAACTCATCTGACATCAGCCTATGTTCTAACTTGAGCCAAAATCACCTACTGTTGCCTTAGGAGAGGAGCAAGCATTCCTTTCAGTATGTCACTGGAGACTTATTACCAAGATCATCAAAAATACCTTGAAACTAACTGCCTTCAAGATAAAAAATTCTAATGCCTAAACCATGTATCTGCTTTCCCCATTTATTATTCTTGCTTCTACCACTCTGTATGAGAAAGTGCACTTGAGATGCCTTTGCTGGTAAGGCAGGTGATAGCCAGGTGTAGCATGTGGCCTTGGACTCCTAGAAATCTCAGTATTGGGGGAGGTTGTATGGTGATAGTAGAGTGAATCCTTTGAACTGACTAGTCTCTGCAACACACTTTTCCATACTTCAGGCTCTGTACCTTCAATCAGTTTGTCAACCTCTGATCTAATGACTTCTTTAGTTTTTTCATTAATAACCTTCTTTCTGCTTAATCCTGTGTCATGGACTTCATCAAGGAAGGGACTAATTTATCTGTATGTAGGCTCTAACCTGAAATAATCCCTCACCTAATACTTATGCACTCCTCCTTAGGTTCCCTCACAACCTGTGCCGCTCTTTCTGTTCTGTTAATAGTGACATCCCCATTCACATGTCAGAAATCACAGCATTGTCTTTGCCCTCCCTCTAATCTGAATCTCACAAATCAGCCTCAGAAATGTCTTTGGAGTATTTCCCCCTACACTTCCTTGGCCTCTCAGTCCCATATCTGTATTGGTCAAGTGCCTCCTAACTCATTTGTCTTCTTCAAATCTACCATATGTTTCTTCCTCAACACAGACTCGATCATGGCAGTATTTTGCCTAAAGTTCTCTGATGAGTGCTTGACCTCTACCGATTATTATCCAGTCTTCCTTGCATAAGTTTCACACGCTAGCTGAAAACTATTTTCCTGCTTCTCACCATATGGTTCACTTGACCTGAATCAGACACATCATACACATTTCATCAAATCTGTTTTTCATACTTTACTTCTCTTGGAATGTTTTTATTTCCTTTTCTGTCTGCCAAATTTTGTTGCTGTTCTTTTTAATAAAAATTATTTCCTGCATAGATTTATAATTGGAGTCCCCTCTCACCTTAAGTAAACCCAAATTATGAAAATCCAATTTTATGATAAACACATAGTTGTTGATTTCAAAAACATTCACAATATAATTTATTTAATTAATGAAATCCTCAGGTATATTACAAATATAATTCTATATAATGATACAGCAATTTGGTTTTGGAGAAAAGACTTAGGTTGGTAAGAAAAATTGTTGTACTATGCGCTCTGTTCTGCAGTGCCTCAGAGAGTAAATAGGTGTGGATAGTGTTCGTCATCCAGGGGCAGTGAGGTGGGAGAATGGGTAGGTAGCTCAGCAGAAATCCTGAATCTGGACAGTGCATTCATCTTTGCGGGGCTGCTGAGCCATGTGGATCCACATTTGTCATGCCTGAAGTGGGCTGAGTTGACAGGAAAAGCTGTGAACCAAGTGCCACTCAAGTAGGAACCCGATTCTGGGATGGAGGGTCTGAGGCAGATGCTGATGATTAATCCCTTTATGTTTTCAGAACATCGAACTGAAGGTTGAAGTGGAGAGCCTGAAACGAGAACTCCAGGACAAGAAGCAGCATCTGGATAAAACATGGTGAGTGTCTGAGCAAGAGGAGCCCCAATGCTTCCTAGAGTCAGGCTCACCACTCTGAGAGAAGTAGACGTGGAACTAAATTCCTTAACCTTATCTCTGACGTGTGAATGCTTCTTCCAATTCAGTAACTGAAATTGGATTTTCTTTCTTTTTTGAATATTTGTTTATTTATTTGAGAGGCATATTTAGAGGGAGAGAGAGGGAGAGGGTAGGAGAGGGAGGGAGAGGGAGAGAGAGACCTTCCATCTGTTGGTTTACTCCCCAAAATGGCTGCAATGGCCTAGGATTGGGTCAGGCATAAGCCAAGAGCCAGGAGCTTCTTCCAGGTCTCCTACATGGGTGCAGGAGCCCAAGGACTTGGGCCATCTTATGTGGCTTTCCCAGGCACATTAGCAAGGAGCTGGATGGGAAGTAGAGCAGCTGGCACTAGAACTGGCACCCATATGGGGTGCCGGTGACGCAGGCAGTGGCTTTATCCACTATGTCACAATGCTGGCTCAGAAACAGTGGATTTTCATGTGCTTTCTTTCCTTAGAGTTTTCTGTCTATTACTAAGTCAGATGGACCTTGTGCAACAGATTGATAAATCTTGTTAAAAAGTGATCAACTGATCAGGAAACAATGAATGCTTTCCCTTTTAGTAGAAAGAAAAGATGCAGATAAACTTTATCAGAGATTATCAGTCAATCTTCTGATAACACCAAGGACTGATATAATGGTGGGTGAAAATGGCTGCACACTCATACTACTGGTGAGAGTGTGAATTAGGACATTTTTGTATATGGTTTTTGTATGTGATCCTACCTACTGAAGTAAAAAGCAAGCATTTCCTTTGATCAGATGATCCTTGGATGGACTCTGTTTCTTATAAATTCAAGCACTAGTGTGAAAGGATACATGGATAGGATGTTTACTTCATCATTACTTGTAATGGAAAAAATGAGAAGCAGCTATCCATAGGGCAACGGTTGGAGAGATTTCATCTGGGGGATGGTTATATAATATATAAACTATATATACAGTATGTAAAAGAATGAATTATCTCTATATTATTATGGGAGGTCTTCGATTAAATAAGGAGGAAGAATGCTGAGTGATGTTTATAGTTTAAGCCCCTTTTGGGTAAAGATGGATAATTCTCTGTGTGAATGCTGTTTGTTTGCTTATGCATAGGGAAAAACTGGAGGATTGCACACCAAACTCTTTAACATTGCTTATGCCAGGGAAGTAAGATAATAGTTCATGGTGGGGAGAACACTTGATTATTTTTATACTCTTTAGCATTGTTAAAATGGTTACTTTTATAATTTTTAAAGTCTTAGTTTTAAATGACAAGTATTAGTAAAATATTTTCAATGTCCTGGGATCAGCATCCATTCAATCTGATCTGGACTTTCTTCTGTGTCTACAGTATTTCTTCATTCGTGATGATAAGCCAACAAGATCAGAATTCTCAGAACCACACTCAGTGTACACAGTATCCTGGCATCACTAAATGCTAAGGCATTATGTGAGCTGATTTTAGAAAAACTAATAATAATAATTGTGTATAAGTTTTATGTAGTATTTGAAAAAATTTAATGTCACCCAGCTTTGATTTAGGAGGTAGGTATTGTCCTATTTTGAGAAACGAGGAAAATTAAGGTATAGAAAACCCAATTTCTCAAATCAATTGCAGAACTCACAAGTGACATCAGAAGGATTTAACTTCACAACAATCAAGCATTCATGGCCAACTGGGTTGCTCTGAAAACGTATAGCTTCCACTCTCTGGTTTCTAGTCAACAGTTGTCTATTTCATTTATTAGAGATATGGAGTCAACTGTAGAGACAAAGTCAAAGTTGATGATTCTTGAGATTTGCCTATTTTAGGGTCTCGGGTTATTCCCTTGACTTTTGTCCCTTGTATAGTCAAGACCCTCATCCCTTCACCCTCAAAGGCTGTGTAATGACAAGGGAATGCAAGACAAGTACAGCCTTGAGGATCATGCTGAGTCATGTCCACTGTCAGCCAAGAAGTCCTGAAGTCTTTAGGGAGGCTCCTGAGCCAAATAATAAAGTACCACTGGGCTTAGTACTGGATGAGCCTGTAAAGGTTTAAGGTGATTCTCTGTCCTGAGAAAAAGAAGATGTTTGTGGTTCTTAACAACTAGCTTGAAACAGAAATAAAACCAAACCAGAATTAAAATCATTCAACACCTGATACCACCCCCAATTTTTAATCCTAAGACATCCAAGGGCAGCTGTTGTTTGCTATAAATACACTGGTGATACCTTACCCACTTTGTGCTAGGCCAGGACATTCATTCCTAGGGATATCAGAGAAGCAAAGCTCAGCCAAAACCCTGAGCATCCCCAGATTAAATGTCTGCTCTCTGCATGGGACCTTGGGAAACCTGGAGAGAACTCTGGACAGGTGGCCCAGAATGAGAACGGCTCATCGTGCATTACTGGTGGTAAAGAAGGACAGCATTTCTGTGGCTATCCAAACAGATGTCCTGTCCCAGCAACTTAAATGGAAGGAACACTTTAAATTCAACTACAAAGAAAGGCAGGGAATTTGCAAAGCACTCTGGGGGAAGCAGTCTCAATAGGAGGGTGCAGGAACAGATGACAAGGAATACAGATGCTGAGTTCTGAACCATTTGATGATATCCTGCTTTCCAAATGAAGGTTCCTGCCCTTGAGTGTGCAGCCATTGGGCAGCCTCTAGGGAGCCAAGCACATCCTGCTTACCAAGCCACAAAAAATTAGGGTTCCTAAAAGATGACCTGAAAAGGTTAGAAAGAGCAGTTCCATAAGTAATTGCTAAGAAAAAATGCTTAATTTTTCTTCTCTTCAGTGTGATTCTGAGTTAGCCGAATATTTGCTGAATTCTGTGTCTGGCTCTAACTGGCTAATGCTCTGTGGTCTCAGGGCTGATGTGGAGAACCTCAACAGCCACAGTGAAGCTGAGCTCCGGCGCCAGTATGAGGAGCGGCAGCAGGAGACGGAGCACACTTGTGAGCTCCTGGAGAGTAAGATCCAGCTTCTGCAGGAGGTGAGCCATGGCTAGGGGTCTTCTTTCACCTCTTCCCTTCCTGCCTTGCCTTCTGGCAGTCACCTTGCCCATCAATACTTTCCTTCCCAAAGCCAACAAGTGTCCTTGTGTCTCAGCTGTCTTAACCGAGGTGGGGACGTGGCAGCCTCTCAGTTTGGGTTCCTTTTGCAGGAATCCAGGATAGCCAAGAATGAAGCTGCACGGATGGCTGCTCTGGTGGAAGCAGAAAAAGAGTGTAACCTGGAGCTTTCAGAGAAGCTGAAGGGCGTCACCAAGGACATGGAGGCTGTGCCAGGAGACCAGTTCAAGTCTGACCAATACACTGAGGCCCTGGCCGGGAAGGACAAGTAGGTGCCTTTGGTGCTGGTTTTGATGCTTATTTTTGGTCTGTTCTTGAGGCTACAAGAGCATACATTAGCCACGCTGTTCCCTGTTAAGGATTGACAATGGAATTATCACCATTTCCAAGACTTTACGGCTGCATAACCAACAACTTTCTTTTTAGGGTATCCATTAAGAAAATGCACTTCTTGGCAATCAAGAACCTGATAAGTTGTAAGTAGAACAAGGAAGTAGTCAAATGGTAGCAAGAGGGAGACATGGGTTCACCTATTCAGAAAGTACCTAATAAACATTTATCTGTTATATGCCAGTTACAACATTAAGCGCAAATTTTACAGAAATGAAAAATCTAGTACCTATCACCAATAAGTGTGTTATGTGATTTTAATAAATTCTGTGACCACTTTGGATGCTTTGGAAACATATAGGATGGTCACGTATTCCAGACTAAAACAGCAATGTGCCTGCTGTGTTCTAGATGTTTGTGTCTTTCAAAAATTCAGTTGTTGAAATCATAACCTCCAAGAGATGGTATTAGGAGGTGCAACCGTTGGGACATATGCCCTTATGAAAGGGACCCCAGAGAACTTGTTTTCTCCTTCTGCCATATGAGACCACAGCAAGAGTGCACCCAGAGAGCAGGTAGGGTTTACTATTCCTCGTAAGTGAAGAAACTGGCATTCACGAGAGTTACGTGACATGGTCTCAGTCCCTGCTGGACTCCAAACCCTGGATCTCATATAGGAAGCTATATCAATTCTTCAGAAGTTTGCTCATGGTCTTTTCTGTGTGGGAAGCATTCACCATGTTTTTTACTTCTGGCAAACTCCTGTTTTGTTTTAAAGATTTATCTATGTATTTAAAAGGCAGAGTAACAGAGAGAGGAAGAGACAGAAAAAGATCTCCCATCCAGTGATTCACTCCCCAAATGACCATAGTGATTGATGCTGGACCAGGCTGAAGCCAGAAGCCCAGAACTCCCTCAGGGTCTCCCATGTGGATGGCAGGGGCCCAAGTACTAGGGCATCTTCCACTGCCTTCCCAATTGCATTAGTGGGGAATTGAATCAGAAGCAGAGCAGCCAGGATTCAAACTAGTCCTCCCATGTGGGATGCTAGTGTCACAAGAGGCATCTTAAACTGCTGTGCCACAGCACCAGACCCCTGGTGAACTCCTGTCCATTCTTCTTACCTAACTAAGGCGTCAAGGTCACTTCTGTGAAGGTTTTTTGAGAGAAGAATTAAGCCTCTATATGGCTGTTCCTGCTGCTTTATAAACATCCATTATTGTACAAGTCTCAGTACAATGTTGTATTTATTTTCTGATCCTCCTTGCTAGATCCCCCGAGACTTTTGTCTCATACCTATATCCTAACAAATACTCATTAAAGGAAAAACTAATGCAAAACTCCATGAAAAATACATGCACACCTAATAAATAAATTGAAGCAGCTCATATCAGATGATCTTGAATTGGTTTGGAGAGGAAGAGAATAGATTATTCATAAAGACAGAGGATCGAAAGGATGAGTTGGATTTGGCTTGGAAAAAATAGTTTCTTCTCCTCCCCTTCCCTCCTTCCTCTTCCTCTTATCTCTCTTCTTCCTCCCTCTTTCCTCATCGATTGCATTTGTTTAATGTTTTTAAGTTTTTAAAGATCTCTCATCCTCAGAGTTTTGTTTATCTTCACATCCTAAATTTATAATGTGTCCATGAGATTCTTACTTGAGTTTCTGGTGTCCTTTACCTTTCTGCCCAGTTATATTCCTCCTAAGGTGCACTCACACGGAAATAATAATCATGATTGGAAACATTTCATCTAGTACCCAGCACATTTGCAATGCCCTGGAAAGTGTCTCTAATACACTGAACACATACAAACATAGACAAAGCAAAGTGTGCCTTGAACATGATAGATGCCCCGCAACTCCTGAGTTGAGCTTGCGATTTGTATACCTTAGCACAGCATGCATGGTCTTTTACAACTTAGTCCTAGTCTGAATTTCCAGCCTCTTCTCCAGCCATTGTCTCTGCCCGACTCCACCAGCCTCTGTTCCTGTTACCCATTCCCAAATATACATTGCGTCTTCATATCTTTATTTCTTTGTTCAAACTGCTCCCTCTGAGCTTGGAAAGCAACCCAATCTTCAAAATCTCTTCTGAGCTTCCCCCATACTGGCCACGCCAAGTGAATCACTTCCTTATTTTTCTTCCTGTAGCCACGTGATAGCACTCAATGTTCCATATGATATAGACCTCTACTATGGTAGCACTTACTGTATTCTGGTACTGTTATTTGGTTATGTGCTGTGTCTCCTCACTCCTCAAAGCATTAGCACACACGACACACCAACAGAATTGAAGTTTCTGCAGAGAAGCCAGTGTGTCGTTTCTAACTACATTCCCAGTCTAGTGGAGCACTGAGTACACACAGTGGTTATCTAAAAACTTTCTTGAACGGAAAAACAACCACGAAGCAAAAACTCAACTTATGGGCCATTATTCTAAGAGTCACATACCTCTGGTTATAGATTGTGGATAGGCTTCAGGAGGTCCATCAGCCTGGTGAAGATGTAAATCAAAAGATGTTTGTAACTCAAAAGTCCATTACGGGGTGAGGCAGAAAATGCATGAGTTTCTGAAGAAAAGATTGTAAGGGCTCCATGATTCAAAAAGGTAAAAAACCTACTGTTTTAGAGCATGCTATCTCTGGTGTAGGCTGAAGAGTAAAGGAGATCATGGTACCATCACCATAATCGTTGTTGTTACTTTGCCTTTGCTCCAGGAGAATTGAAGAGCTGAGCCAGAGCCTGGCTGCCCAGGAGAAGCTGGTGGAACAGCTGTCCCAGGAGAAACAGCAGCTGTTGCGCCTGTTGGAGGAGCCAAGCAGCATGGATGTGCAGGTTAGGTTCGGGCTGTTACTCCTGATGTGTTTGCTTTATGCTTTCATGAGCGCTACCTTTACTATTAGTATTAGTTATCTATTGCTGTGTAACAGATTCCTATAAACTTCCAAGGTTAAAAATAAGTTTGTGGTTTTTAATACCAGTTTCTGTGAGCCAGGAGTCCAGACAGGGTTTACTGCTCAAGGTCTCATAAATCTGAGGTCAGGTGTGGACTGGGCTTTCACATCTGGAGGAGTACCCAGGGAAGGTCTGCTTCTAAACTCCCCAAGGCTGCTGGCAGAATGTATTTCTGTGTGGGTGTAGAAGTTCTGGCAACCTACCTCTTTACAGCCAGCACTGGAGATTGACAGACTATTGTTTTTCTCACTTCTAGACTCTCTTTTAAAGAGCTTATCTGATTAGCCCAGCCTTATAACATGTTTTGGTTAACTTCAAGTCAGCTGCTTAGTCTCCTTCTTATGTCTGCAGAACTCCTTCATTTTGTCATATAACATAGCACAATAATGCTGTGACATTGCATCAGTTTTGCAATACACTGTTGGTTAAAATAGTTACAAGAGTGGGTGTTTAGCTTAGTGGTTAAGACACTTGCATCCACATCAGTGCCTGGGTTTAATCCTGGCTCTGCCTCCTGACTCCAGCTTCCTCCTAATGCTAATCCTGAGAGGCAGCAGTGATGGCACAAATGATTGGGTTTCTAGATTGCATTCCTGACCCCTAGCCTGGCCCAGTTCCAGCCATTGTAGGCATTTGGGGATGGGACCAGTTGATGGAAGCACTGCCTTTCTCTTTCCCCTGTCAGGCTCTGTCTTTCTGCTTTTCAAATACATAAAATGAAATTTACAAAAAAGCATGTTACAAGTCCTACCCATACTGAGGAGGTGGGAATTGCATAAAGGTGTGGATACCAGGGGTTAGGAATTATGTAGGGGACCATTTTCGAATTTTGTCACACATACTGAATGATTTGTTGTAACTATATAGAATATGCATACACTTTTTGTTAAGATTTTTTAAAATTTATTTGACAGGTAGAGTTATGGACAGTGAGAGAGAGAGAGGGAGAGAAAGGTCCTCCTTCCGTTGGTTCACTCCCCAAATGGCTGCCACGGATGGCGCTGCACCCATCCAAAGCCAGGAACCAGGTGCCTCCTCCTGGTCTCCCATGTGGGTGCAGGAGCCCAAGCACTTGGGCCATCCTCTGCTGCCCTCCCAGGCCACAGTAGAAAGCTGGACTGGAAGAGGAGCAACTGAGACTAGAACCCAGCGCCCATATGGGATGCCGGTGCTGCAGGCAGAGGATTAACCAAGTGAGCCACGGCACCAGCCCTGCATGCATTTAAAAAAAAAAAAAGATTTATTTATTTATTTGAGAGAGTTACAGAGAGATAGAGGGAGATTCGCAGAGAAAGGTCTTCTATCCGCTGGTTCACTCCCCTAATGGCTGCAACAGTCTGAGTTGAGCCAGTCCAAAGCAGGAGCCAGAAGCTTCTTCCAGGTCTCCCATGTGGGTACAGGGGCCCAAAGACTTGGGCCATCTTCTGCTGCTTTCCCAGGCCATAGCAGAGAGCTGGATTGGAAGAGGAACAGCTGGGACACCAACCAGCGCCCATATGGGATGCCGGCCCCATAGGTGGAGGCTTAGCCCACTATGCTACAGCGCTGACCCCTTGATATGTTTTTTTTTTTTTTAATTTTAAAAAAGATTTTGTTTATTTATTTTAGAGGTAGTTACAGACAGTGAGGGGAGAGATAGAGAGAAAGGTCTTCCTTCTGTTGGTTCACTCCCCAAATGGCTGCAATGGCCGGAGCTGTGCTGATCCAAAGCCAGGAGCCAGGAGCTTCTTCCTGGTTTCTCATGTGGGTGTGGGGGCCCAAGCACTTGGGCCATCTAGTGCTGCTTCCCAGGCCACTGCAGAGAGCAGGATTGGAAGAGGAGCAGCCAGGACTAGAACCAGTAGCCATATGGGATGCCAGCGCCGCAGGCAGAGGATTAACTTACTGCGCCACGGCACCGGCCCCAATTCAGTTTTAATACTGAGGTGAAGGGCTCCACTATAGTGAAAATACTTGTATTGATTTTCATCTACAGTGTTGCATGTGGAAATCTTCACAACAAATTCCACTTCTCTGTTTGGCTTTTAATTTAAGACAAAGATAATTTCTAAATGAATCCTGGAGTATATCTGTGCCCACACAATAAAAATAATTACCAGGTGTTCTTACAATGGTCTTAGACCAAAGATAAAATTGGACATGTGTGTTTTAATTGATTGGATCACTTATACGTAGATTGGGATTAGGATAAAAAGCAATGATAAGAATTAGTTTAAACCAATGCTTTCCAACCCTTTCCATGTCATGGCACATGTAGCCAGTGATCTTATTTGTAAAGAAGAGGGGTAAATGGATGAAACTTCTCACCTGGATGTGGTTACTCTGGGTTTCTAGGCCACAATGAGGGCAGAAGTCATTAGTTTGGCCACACATACTGTGGCTTCCTTTTTGGTTGGAAAGCTACGGTTAACAAACTTAAGGAATAATGTGTGTGCATGTAGTTTGACAGGTATAAATAAAAATTAAAGTTCATAGGCTTTTTGCAAGATAATTGGTGAAATATTTAGAAAGTTTCTTAAGGGTCTTTTGAATAAAAAAATCCCTTAATATGCTTTAATAAAAAAATTTGGGAGTAAAAGGAGTTGGATTTCTATCCCCATGATTTATTAGTTGTATGACTTTGGCTTTGTCACTTCTCAGCTTCCACATGTGGAAAGGCGGAAGATTAGCCCAAGGAATCCCTAAAGTCTCCTGTAATGTTAACATTTCATTATGTTTTTAGCATCATTGGAAAAAAGTATATAGTCCCTAAGGTGAGCATTTTGAGACAAGTAATCCTAATTGCAAATTCTGAAGTTAAATTACTCTCATTGTGCTAGTTTTACACTTCTATACACATCATACTGACATAACTATGTAATATACTTACTTTTAATCATTATCTTTGGTAAGTGCTGAAATGGGTATTTATGGTTCAGTATTTGCACTTATAATGAGAAGAATTGATTTGGTATCAGTTTTCAAAGCAGACTAAAGTAACAGAAAAATTATAATTTCAAAGAGACTGAATTATTTATATTCTTTCTAAGTGAATGCTTAGGACAAAAATAAATGCAGTGTCCAGAAGAGAATATTGCAGTATCAATGGGCAAAGGAAAGAAATACATCAAGTCACATTTACTATACTAATTAATGTGCTTCTTTAATGAACTAAATTAATATACTTTTTAGTGTTGTACAGTAGCTATAAAACTATTGTTATTGTTTTTACTCAACACTTTGTATATTTAGAAACCTAATCATATTGTGCTATTGCTTCAAAAGACAGTGGTTCCCAATCTTTTTCATAGACAATTCACTTTCATGGGAAGTAATTATATATCTATGGTACTGTAACTAACCAAGGCCACTCGTGGTTGGAGGCGATTGCCCATGGCCACCCCGGGACCCAGCCGCCACCCTGAGAGCTCAGGGGCTCAGCATCTCTGCAAACGGTGGGGCACTCTGAGGCCCACTCTGCTAGAATACCCAGGGTGGAAAGCTCTGCCACAGGCGGACTCTGTCGTGGTCCCCGTGGGGTGGGTGACAGAAGGCCTCCAACAGCTCCTAGTTTCTTATCTCTTTGGATCTGTGGCTTATGAGAAAAATAATCTGGGCCCCAAAGACTGGTGGTTTGTGCAAGATTGTTTAATAGTATCATTTCTAAAGCGGCCTTCAGTGGCCTGCACAGAGATTGCATCCTTTGGGTAAACGCCCAGATAATCCTCTGAAAACTTCCTTCTCCCAGTGTCTTCAGAGCCCATGATTTTGATCACTGTGTTTTCTATTTTATACTCAGTGGCCTAGATTCAAGAAAGAAATACTGAAGTGGTTTTTGGAATATCTTGGATCTTTGAGTGACACTCGAGTGATTCAGATTGACTTATGGAAGTGCAAGCTCAGAGAAAGAAAATTGGTTCTTTCTGAGGATGTCAGTGTGAAGTTCCCTGACCTTTTCTTTTTTTTATGATTTATTTTATTTATTTGAAAGACAGAGTTACAAAAAAATTTTTTAAAAAATAAGAAAGACAGAGTTACAAAGAGAGGTAGAGACAGAGAGAAGTCTTCCCTCCGTTGGTTCACTCCCCAGATAGCCACAATGGCCGCAGCTGCACCAATCCGAAGTCAGGAGCCAGGAGCTTCTTCCGGGTCTCCCACGTGGGTGCAGGGGCCCAAGGACTTGGGCCATATTCTACTGCTATCCCAGGCCATAGCAGAGAGCTGGATTGGAAGAGGAGCAGATGGGACTAGAACCAGCGCCCATATGGGATGCTGGCACTTCAGGCCAGGGCTTTAACCAGCTGTGCCACAGGGCTGGCCCCTTTTGTTTTTTAAAAGATTTATTTATTTATTTGAAAGGCAGAGCTACAGAGAGGTAGAGGCAGAGAGAGAAAGAGAGAGAGAGAGAGAGAGAGAGAGAGGTCTTCCATCCACTGGTTCACTCCCTAGCTGGCCACAACAGCCGGAGCTGCACTGATCTGAAGCCAGGAGCCAAGAGCTTCTTCCGGGTCTCCCTCGTGGGTGCAGGGGCCCAAACACTTGGAACATCTTCTACTGCTTTCCCAGGCATAGCGGAGAGCTGGATCAGAAGTGGAGCAGTGGGGACTCGAACCAGTGCCCATATGGGACACTGGCACTGCAGCACCATTACACTACACCCACTACACCACAGCACCAGGCCCAGTTTCCTGTCTTTTAAGTAGGGAAGCAGAAGTGTGCCAGAATGAGCTCATGTCCTAGAATTTGAATCTCAGCATCACTACCTTTTAGATTCATGGCCTTGGACAAGTTACGTAACTCCTCCAAATACAGTTGCCTCTTCCTTTAAATAGGGATAAAATACCTAATGTTCAGCTGTTTTTAAGGATTAGAAATAGGCCGGCGCCGTGGCTCAATAGGCTAATCCTCCACCTTGCGGCGCCGGCACACCGGGTTCTAGTCCCGGTTAGGGTGCCGGATTCTGTCCCGGTTGCCCCTCTTCCAGGCCAGCTCTCTGCTATGGCCAGGGAGTGCAGTGGAGGATGGTCCAGGTGCTTGGGCCCTGCACCCCATGGGAGACCAGGAAAAGCACCTGGATCCTGGCTCCTGCCATCAGATCAGCACGGTGCGCCGGCTGCAGCGGCGGCCATTGGAGGGTGATCCAACGGCAAAAGGAAGACCTTTCTCTCTCTGTCTCTCTCTCTCACTGTCCACTCTGCCTGTAAAAAAAAAAAAAAAAAAAAAAAAAAAAAAAAAAAAAGGATTAGAAATAATATATATGACATACGTAGCATATTGCTCAAAGTTTGATAACTATTGTATTTATGCCTAGAAACCATCTGGAAGAGTATAAGGCTGTTTATTTATTTATTTAGCCTGGCAGAGAGAGAGACACAGAGAGAGTTATAGACAGTGAGAGAGAGAGATAGAGAGAAAGGTCTTCCTTCCGTTGGTTCATTCCCCTAATGGTTGCTACAGCCAGCGCTGTGCCGATCAAAAGCCGGGAGCCGGGTGCTTCTTCTTGGTCTCCTATGTGGGTGCAGGGATCCAAGCACTTGGGCCATCCTCCACTGCCTTCCCGGGCCACAGCAGAGAGCTGGACTGGAAGAGGAGCAACCGGGACTAGAACCCAGGGTGCCGGTGCCGCAGGCGAAGGATTAGCCAAGTGAGCCAAGGCGCTGGCCTATAAGGCTGTTCTTAAAATGAGTAACAGAGATAAAGACGTGGTCAATGAGTCACATACTGCAAATTTTACTCATCTTGTTAACATCTTTGTCTTGCAAAAGAGAAAGATAGATTTAATAAATATAGCAGTTATTTATTATTGAGATGCATGGTCAGAATTCTCCCTCTTGACCTATAAGCCTTACACAAGGAAAAACTGTTTTATAGGTAAAGTCTGAACTCAAACTTTTGAGTTTGTGTTATTCTTCCCTAGGAGAAGCATAATGAAATATGAGTGATTCAAGGCAAACTCATCACAATCAGTAATGTAGTTTACTTTAGTTTCCTAAAGTAAATAAAAAGAAGTATTGAAGCACTTTCTAAAACATTTGGAGAACAGTTACATACTCAAATGGTTCAGATTAATAACTATAAAATCTAGAAGTGAATTCACAGGATTTTCAAATACAGATTCCAAGTATAATTTAAAATACTTATCAATGAATATTCAAAAACTTTTATGTAGTATTACAATATATAGTGTAGCATTTCTTGTGTGTCAGGTGCTTGCTTTTAATGAACTCGAATTGAATCCTCAAAAATGCTCTGTGAGGTAGAGATAAAAAAGACAAAAGAGTAAGTTGTAATAGAATATGCTTATTTTATTATGTAAATTCCTGGGCACAACTATGTAACAACATGTAGTCAGATGCTTGTACCTATATGGAAAATTACTCTGAGGATCACTGCTTCTACTGCAGTGTGATCCAGGCATGTTAAGCTGACAGTTCAAAAACATCAAGTGGTAGTAAAAAAACTGGCAACTTCTTGGTAAATTTCTAAACAAAAACCACTCCTCTCTTAAGTTACATAGTACTTTAATTAATGGACAGTTTAATGTATTGTAACATTGTATTCATTTATGCCCCAGAGTTAAATTCCAAGTTCAGATGATTACCTCTGTCATTACCCGGTAGAACTTTGGAACATCATTTGGAATTTGGAACAATATTTTGCCCCCTCAATTGCAAGTTTTATAGTACTCTCCTTGCCCTACTCATCAATGACAGCAATGACAAAAAAAGAAGCATCACCATGAATTTCCAAAATGCACTCTGTGAGATGGTACAGTTGCTCAGTGAGAATTGCTGGCTTGGGAAGTCCTAGCCTTAAATGGTTATAGACCAATGAGAGATGTGCATGTGTGATGAATGGGGAGGTGCTAATATATTGCTAAGGGAACCCACAAATGAGAAGGCTTAACTCTGCCTTTGAATGTCAGAGAGGAGCTCACTTGGAGGTCACCTTTATATTGAGCATTATAGCCTGAATACCTCCAAGTAGTAAATACAAGACTGTCATTTTAGGTCAGGGGAACAATATATACAGTGGTGTGGACAATAGTTAAGAAACTGGGAATAACTGGTGTTACTAAGCACATGATGCGTGTTGGAGTTTGATGAAATATTTAGCTGGGAAGTCCCCCAAATATCAATATAAGGACTTCATGTTGCAGGCAACCAAGAATTTTAACACTAAATTAAGCAAAGTGAGTAAAAGTCTATGATTTACACTTCAGAATGGCATCTTGTTATGTAGACTGAGGATTGCTTGGAGAGCAGGTAACTGATATCACCTCTTGAGAAAGCAAATCGTGGTTGACACAGGTATTAAATGCTTAATGAGGGGCCGGCGCTGTGGCACAGCGGGTAAAAGCCACTGCCTGCAGTGCCGGCATCCCATATGGGCATCAGTTCTAATATTTAATTAATTTCCTACAATAGCAAAGAGCCATAATGTTGCCATGCCATGGTTGACGTCATTACCTATTTGCTTCCAGTCCTATAATTCTTCTCAGTGTCCATTTAGGTTGGTAGTATCTTATTCTGATCAGAATGTTATTGAGCTTATTTTTCTTTTAATTTTTAATTAGAGAGAGAGAGAGAGATACCTTGAGCTCCCATCCATTGGGCCCCTCCCCAGATGCTGGCAACTGGTTGGGGCTGGACCAGGGCTGGGTCAGTACAAAGCTGGGAATTGTAACTCAACCCAGGTCTCCATGGGGTTGTTGGGGACCCAAGTCCTTGAGCCATCATCTGTTGCCTCCCAGAATGTACATGAGTAAGCAGGAAGCTAGAATTGGGAGTGGAGCCAGGACCTGAACCTATATCAGGCATTCTGATATAGGATCCTAACCGCTGGACTAAACACCTGGCCCTGAGAAGCTTTTTGATGTAGCTGTGATGCTGCAGCAACGTGGTCACCTCCTTTCCCTTAGGGAGTCAGAAAATCTAATACAATTTACAAAGTGTTTTTTCTCTTTCAGTGTTTCTAGAAGTTTCAGGGAAAATCTAGCAGTTGTGTTAGTTGTCTTCGACTTGCAGCTTTTAAATGAAACCATACCTGGGGGAGGGGGCGGATGGAGACCAAACAAATGATGTAGTTGCATAGGGAGAGTTGCAAAGGGAGTCTGGAGGAATTCTAATCTTGTGTCTCTCTTTTATTCCTCTACATTTTTTTTCTCCAGCATAAGATAAACAGTGTCTATTAACATACCATTTTACTGTGGTTGGCTTGCAAATGCAGCAGGACAGCAGAATTAGGGAGGGGCACCCGTTAATCAAGCAAGGCCTTCCTTCCACACAAGTCACCAGACACTCAAGCCCTTCACATTTATGCCTTGTTTGGAACCTAATGTAAATAGCACTGCATGCAGTGAGGCATATTTCCTAAAATAGCAAACATTCCAGCGTTACCATGGAGAGATCTGACGTGGAGGTTAAAGCAAGAATGTGCTCTAAATGCTGAAAGCAGAGACTGAAAACCTTGCAGGCATTAGTATCTCAGGCAGTTCTAGACAACTTCAAATAAGGAGATTTTTTGAGCAGTTTTTCAGTATCCCCTTCTTAACCTGATGAATGCTGAAGGTGGAGACTCATTTGTAAATCCTCCTTCAATATCACCATCTCCCAGACACAGCCTTCATTGGTACTGTGTCTCAGAAGCAGGCCTTTCCATCTAAAGCAATCATAGCTCTTATCCTTTTGGGCAAGTGAAGGCAGCAGACAATTAGGCTTTAAAGTTTCATCAAAAATATTGATGATTTTTTTGAGATTTATTGATTGATTTATTTGAAAGGCAGAGTTACAGAGAGGCAGAGGCAGAGTTAGGGAGAGACAGAGAGAGGAGAGAGAGAAGAGAGAGAGAGAGAGCGAGAGAGAGAGGTAGGTGTTCCATCTGCTGGTTCACTCTCTAGATGGCCATAATGGCCAAAGCCGGGAGCCAGGAGCTTCCTCCAGGTCTTCCAACCTGGGTGCAGGGGCTCAAGGACTTGGGCCATCTTCTACTGCTTTCCCAGGCCATAGCAGAGAACTGGATCAGAAGTGGAGCAGCTGGTACTTGAACCAACGCCCATATGGGATGCTGGCATTTTAAGCAGTGGCTTTTACCTGCACACCACTATGTTGGCCCCCAGAATACTGATTGAGTTCTTATAACACTAAAAGTACTACTGCTAGGTGGACGAAGAGGAAGACAAAGATGTGTAAGGTTTAGTGTTTGCCTTCCAGAGATTGCAGTTTAAGAAAATCTTGGATGAAACCAATACAAAGCAGCAAAGAAAGGAAAAATCATCTTGGGCTGGAGTAGGCAGTGAAGATTTTGGTCTGCAAAGAATAAGCCTGATTTAATATATAGAGATGAAAGGGAAAATACTACTCCATTCATTCACTCATTCATTCAATGATTGTTTACTTTATAAACAATCAGGGAAGATATGGTATTGAGCTATAACAAAATAGCATAAATGGGGTAGCTCGTAAACAAAAACTTATCAGCATCATTTTGGTGGCTGAGAAGCCCAAGAAAAGGAGCTGGCAAATTCGGTGTTTGGTGAGGACCCCCTTGCTGATTCATGGACTTCCTGCTGAGTCCACACAGGGTTAAAGGAGTAAACTAGCTTTCTGGAGTGTCTTAAAATTTTTTATTAATGTGTTTGTATTTTAAATGCAGAGAGAGACAACAAGAGAGAGAGAGAGAGAGAGAGAGAGAGAGAGAGAGATTCCATCCTCTGTTTCACTCACCAAATGTCTGCAAATTCTTGGGGTGAGCCAGACGGAAGCCAGAGCTCTGAATGTAATCTGGATCTCCCACTGGGTGGTGGGGGCCCCAACACTTGAGCCATCATGTACTGCCTCCCAGAGTGTGCTTTAACGGAAGGTGGAATCAGAAGCAGGGACTCTGTTATGGGATGTTGGTGTGCCAAGCATCTTAACCACTTCACCAAACTCCTGCCCTTTGGGGTCTTTATTTTTATTTTTTTAAAAAAGATTTATTTCATTTATTTGAAAGTCAGAGTAACACAGAGAGAGAAGGAGAGGCACACAGAGAGAGAGAGGTCTTTTATCCGCTGATTCACTCTCCAGTTGTTCGCAAAGGCTGGGGCTGTGTCAATCTGAAGCCAGGAGACAGGAGCTTCCTCTGAGTCTCCCATGCGAGTGCGGGGGCCCAAGGACTTGGGCCATCTTCTACCGCTTTCCCAGGCCACAGCAGAGAGCTGGATCAGAAGTGGAGCAGCCGGGACTTGAACTGGCACCCATATGGGATGCCGGCACTAGAGGCGGTGGCTTTATCCACTATGCCACAGTGCCAACTCCAACAGTTGTTCTTATAACTGAAATAGTTACTAAGTGAGTAATGGGTGGGTAGGCTATACAGCATGGAAACTCTAGGGATGAATTATATACTGGGCTGGGCAGAGCAGGACAGTATGAAATTTCATAATTTTACCTACCTAAAACAGTCTTTAATTTACAACTAATGAATTATTTATTTCAAGAATTTTCTGTATAAAATGTTCAGACCAGGGGCTGGTGCTGTGGCGTAGCGGGTGAAACCATTGCCTGCAGTGCTGGCATCCCATATGGGCATCAGTTTGAGTCCCGGCTGCTCCATTTCCGATCCAGCTCTCTGCTATGGCCTGGGAAAGCAGCAGAAGATGGCCCAAGTCCTTGGGCCCCTGCACCCACGTGGGAGACCTGGAAGAAGTTCCTGGCTCCTGGCTTCTCATTGACACAACTCTGACCGTTGCAGCCAATTAGGGAGTGATCAGCGGATGGAAGACCTCTCTCTCTCTCTCTCTCTCTCTTTCTCTCTCTCTCTCTCTGCCTCTCCTTCTTGCTCTCTGTAAATCTGACTTTCAAATAAATAAATAAATAAATATTTTAAAAAAAGTGTTCAGACCATGGTTAACTACAGTTAACTGAAACCATGGAAAGCAAAACTGTGGATAAGGGGATGGGGGATTTACTGTATAGAGTAGTAGGAGGCATTATAGATAAGGTGGTATAGATATGGATAAGATGATAATTAAAAGTTCATTTTTTTATGATAATTTTGAGATTCTTTGAAACAAATATATGTCAATATTAAATAGGTTGTTGGCTATTTAAAGTCAAACCAAGAAAATTCTAGGAAGAAGATAGAAATTGGAAGCCACTGGTATAAAGATGAGAAAGGATGAGATGACAATGGAAGAAAAGAAAGATGAAAAGGGTCTAGGAGTGAGTGCCAGTGGACACCTGCAAAAGGTTGTAGCTGGTGTGACTGTTAGTTTACAAGTTCAGTTATACAAGAAATTTCACATTAGTTTCTCCAAATAAATTTAATGTTATCCAGAGTCCCTATCAGGGAAATTTGATTGTATCCATTTGGTATTTCCTCCTCACCCTATTCTCTGTTACATAAAAGTTGAAGGTTTTTTTAAAATTTAAAAAAATTATTTATTTATTTGAAAAGCAGAGTATAGGGGTGGGGTGGGGGGCGGTGGAGAGAGAGAGAAAGAGATCTTCCTCTGGTTCATCATCCAAATGGCTGCAATGGCCAAAGCGGGGCCAGGCTAGGAGCCTGAAGTTTTTGTAGGTGGTAAGGGCCCAAGTAATTGAGACATTACTTGTTGCTACCCAGATGAATTAGCAGGAAGCTGGATTGGAACTGGAGTTGCTGGGACTTGAACTGGCACTCCTATATGGGATGGCAGAGTCACAGCTAATCCTGCTGTGCCACAATGCATGCCCCCTTGCCTAGGTTTTAACAGCTGTCAAAGCATCAAGGAGACTATTCTGATCATTGGTTCACCACTCAAGCACATCTATATTGGCAAGCATGGTTTTGTCAACCCAACAGCTTGATGTATTGAAATCTTTTCTGGAGCCACCACCTCTTAGTTTCAAGTCCAGCCTCTCTCTTGCCATTCTGTTGCCTTCTCCTCTGATATCTTGCTTCCTCCTCAGTATATTGCTTTTGATCTCCAATCTTTTCCCAATCTGAGTGAATTCTCACCCTTTCCTCTTTTTAGGTCTTTCTGTCCAAGTAAGGAACTGGACACCTAACTCAATTTTCTCAATAGGCTTAGAACTTTATAATCATCTAGAAATTCATCTGACTTTTTACATCTGCTCTTGGCTCTACAAGAAGCCTTGTGTTGGAGCTGGTGAGGTGGTGTAGTGAGTTAAGCAGAGGTAGGTTAAGCCTTCGCCTGCAGCACCGGCATCCCTTTTGAGCGCCCGTTCCAGCTGCTCCTCTTCCAATCCAGCTCTCTGCTAATGGCCTGGGAAAGCAGTGGAGGATGGCTCAAGTGTTTGGGCCTCTGCACCCATGTGGGAGACCTGGAGGAAGCTCCTAGTCCTGGCTTTGGATCAGCTCAGCTCCAGCCATTGCAGCCATTTGGGGAGTGAAGCACTTGATAGAAGACTTGCCTCTCTGTAACCCTGCCTCTCAAATAAATAAATAAATCTTTAAAAAAAAAAGTCTTATGATAGGGATATACAGGTATCAAAGCACATTTTGTTAAAAAATTTGCCCTGTCACCATTTGATTAGGAAAGAAGTCTGAGATGAAGCTGGAAAGGAAGATTATTTTGTAGAGATAATGAAAGGTTTGGTATGGTTTTGTGTGTTCTAAAAGGTTGATGTGTTGGGAGCTTGGTCTTTAATATGGCAGTGCTGAGAGGTGCTGAGACCTTTAAGAGGTGGGGCCCAGTGGGAGGTTCTTAGATCACTGGAAAGCTGCCCTTGAAAGGATTGGAAAGAGATTAAGGTTGCTCTGGTGGGGCCCCTGAGGCAGTGGGTGTTTCTAACAGTGAGTTTAAATGCTGACTCATTCTCTGGTTCCTGTTTTGTGATGTTATCTCTCATGCATGTGCTCCTGTCATGATGCCATCCACTAGGGCCTGACTGTGGCAATGGGGCTGTGGACTTCCAGTCTCAAAAACTGTAGGCTGAATAAACTTCTTTACTTTATGAAGTTATCCTGCCTCAGATAGTTTATTATAGTAACAGACAATGGACTTACACATCAAACTAAGGGTTTTGAATTTCTTCCCATAGGTAGTGGACAAGGATGGATCTTTACTAGTAATATTCTGGAAGTAATATACAAGGTGATTAGAGGAGTAAGCTTCCAAGACTGAAGGATATAGTTCAGATGTGGGGGTTGTAAGAGCATGAAATGGAATATTTGGTGAAAATGTGAAGCAAGAGACATGTGAGATGTTCAGAAAAAGGACTGAGAAGAACTTAGCATCTGGCTTGGCAGGGAAGGATTCTGAGGAATTAAAGGCAACCATTCTAAAGTTGTCAAGGCCACCAGTGACAGTCCTATCAGGACATGTTATACCTGACCTCACCTGTACTGTTAACTTCTTATGAGAGTTTGACAGTGTTAAAATTCCCAGCATTCTTTAGACTCCTCTGTCTCTCACCTGTATTGTGACTACAGGAGAACTACACTTTTTTTTTTTTTCCTGTTTTTAAAGATTTATTTATTTTACTTGAAAGTCAGAGTTACACAGGGAGAGGAGAGGCAAAGAGAGAAAGAGAGAGACAGAGACAGAGAGAGAGAGAGGGAGAGGTTGGTCTTTCATCCAGTGGTTCATTCCCCAATTGGCCTCAATGGCCGGAGCTGCGCCGATCCAAAGCCAAGAGCCAGGAGCTTCTTCTGAGTCTCCCACGCGGGTGCAGGGGCCCAAGGACTTGGGCCATCTTCTACTGCTTTTCCAGGCCATAGTAGAGACCTGGATTGGAAGTGGAGCAGCCAGGTCTTGAACCGGCGCCCATATGGGATGCTGGTGACCATATGGGATGCCGGTGCTTCAAGCCAGGGCATTAACCCACTGCGCCACAGCGCCGGCCCCTACACTTTGTTTTCTAAGTTATCTATATTCAGCATAACCCAAGTAAAAATTTTATATTTTTGCAAATAGGTTCTTCAACTCTCACATTTCTATTAGCTTAAGCCATTTCTCTACCAGCTTTAAGACTCCAGACCATTTTTCCATCTTTACCCTTTTCTTCTCTTTTTATCCTCTCACATATATGTCATCAAGTCCTGCTGTTCATTCCTTCAGATTTCCATCTCTACACAAGATCTTATTGTACCAGACAGGAATAATGGCAATAATGGCAGTGGGAGTCCTGTAACATCCCAAAACCTTTCCCCGAAACTGCAATCCATCCTTTTGCCTTGCTAATTTTTTTTTTTTTAAAGATTTGTTCTGTTTATTTAAAAGGCAGAGTTACAGAGAGAGAGAGAGAGAGAGAGAGAAGAAAAAGAGAGAGAGAGAGAGAGAGAGGTCTTCCATCCATTGATTTCACTCCTGAGATGGCTGCAACAGCTGGGGCTGGGCGAGGCTGAAGCCAGGAGCTAGGAGTTTCATCTGGGTCTCCCACATGGGTGTGGGGGCCCAAGCACTTGTGCCATCCTCCACTGCTTTCCTAGGTGCATTAGCAGGGAGCTGGGTCAGAAGTGGACCGGCTGGAACTGGAACAGATGCCCAAATGGGATGCTGGCGCTGCAGCATCTGATATGTGTCTGGATAACTTTCATTTGAAAAAATTTTCGGTAAGCTATTCTTTGCACAAATTCATGACATTGTTCAGGTACTTCTATATTCAACTAAATTCCAGTTGCCAAGACTCTCCGTGATATATTGTCTGGTTCTTGATTTTCTTTGAATGAACAGTTATAGAGAATTAAATATATGGGTTGTTCAAAAATTGTCACCATCTCCCTTTACCTATAGACTAGCACTGTGTTTAACCCAACTTCCAGTAATTTTGATGATGCTATTTTCTTTTGCTGGAATCCCTTCCTTTGTTTTCTCCATCTAGCATTCATCTGTAGTCCCAACCCTGCTCCCTTCAACTGTATCAGTCCATCTGAATCTCAACTCTTTCTGTACTCAATTGAATTTAAGTTGGTACCACTTAGTGTGCAATTGTTCTAATTATACCATGCATCTTTTTCTTCTTTTCACCTAATTGGAAAGCTCATTGAAAACAGAAAGGACATATTGAGCTTGCATAAATTCTTGCTTATTGATTAACAATGTACACTTTACAATTTACTTAACAAGCTATGAGTATTTAATAACTTGAAAGATTGTAATGGTCACTATTTGAAGATAAATTTTGTTGAAAACCAATACTGCAACCCTTAGGTAAATTAGAAATCTCTTGGCTTTAAAACAAGTGTTTTTCAAATACTGCATTGTTAATTAATGCAAACCATGACTGTTTCTGACTTCTGATTTCCAAAATGCATGGGGAAGTCACACACCTGCTTGTGTGTTACCACAAGGCCTAATTGGCTTTACTTTGACATTCTTGCATTTCCTCATCTGCCTTTGGCATAGCTTTTAGTAATTAGAACAGCTATTTCCAATGTCATAACTAGGGCAGTGAAACCTAATGCAGCTGGTTTGGGACATGGGGATTTTCCACCTCGGTGATTTGGAAACTCCCTGCAAGCTCAGAATTAGGTCTTAGAAACACTATAACTCTGGTGCCACACAGTGGGTACAAAAGTGATTATGGTTCTAAGAGATACTCCCCAGACCCCAAAATCCAGAGATCAATATAGAGATGGTGCAAAAGTCTCCTTCCATAGGAATATTGAGGAATCTTTTTTTAAAAATATTTATTTATTTGAAAGGCATAGTTGTTATAGAGAGGCAGAGGCAGAGAGAGAGAGAAAGAGAGGAGAGAGAGAGAGAGGGAGAGAGAGAAAGATGTCTTCCATCTACTGGTTCACTTCCCAGATGGCTGCAACGGCCGGAGCTGCACTGATTGAAGCCAGGAGCTCCCTCTGAGTCTCCTATGTGGGTGCAGGGACCCAAGGGCTTAGGCCATCTTCTACTGCTTTCCCAGGCCATATAGCAGAGAGCTGGATCGGAAGTGGAGCAGCTGGGATATAAACCAGTGACTATATGGGATGCCGGCACTGCAGGTGGCCCCAAGGAATCTTAATCCAGGTGGAGATACAGTTCTCTAAATTCAATATAGATTTATGGGTAGTTCTCAGTGATAGGTTTGTGTGTGTGTGTGTGTGTGTGTGTTTCATTTATCTGTAGAACTTCTGATCTTTAGAGATTTTTCTGAATATAATGTAGGATAGTTCTAGTTCATTGGTTTTCAGATTGCGGTTTTGTGGTTCCCAGACATCAGCATCAGCATGATTTGGGAATTTGTTTGGAATGCAAATTCTGGGGCTCCACCCCAGACCTACTTACTACATCAGAGCGTTTGCTGGTAGGTCCAAGGAGTCTGTTTTAACAAACCTACTAGTTGGTTCTGATTCATGTTAAAGCCTGAAAATTGCTTTTAAATTCATCATATTCTTGTAGATTAGGAAATTAAGGACCTGGTGAAAACGACTTGATCTAGGACATACAGCTTGTAAGTGCTTGTAAATGTATTTCTCAATCCATGTTGAAGGCAAAGTACTGATACATACATACATACATATATATATGATATATATATATCACAGCTTATTGTAATATGAATCTTTTAAAGAAATCTTTATTTATTTATTTATTTGAGAGGCAGAGTTAGAGAGAGTCAGAGGCAGAGAGAGAAAGTTTTCCATCTGCTGGTTCACTCCCCAACTGGCCACGAAGGCTTGAGCCGATCTGAAGCCAGGAGACAAGAGCTTCTTCCAGGTCTCCCACACGGGTGCAAGGGCCCAAGCACTTGGGCCATCCTGTGCTGCTTTCCCAGGCCATTAGCAGGGAGCTGGATTGGAAGTGGAGCAGTCAGGACTCAAACCATCACTCATGTGGTGCTGGCTCTGCAAGCAGTGGCTTCACATGCTATGCCACAGCCTCTGTGTGCTATATTTTATCTTCCCGATTTTCAAAGCTATTTTTGTGTTAAAATGGGGGTATTTTTTGTCAAATAAATATCTCAAATTAAGTTTTGGAGCAACATAATATTTTTATTTAGTCCCTTTGAACTTTTAAATTAAATATATTAACATATAAAATCTAAAGTTTTAAAAAGTGCTCAGTAATTGAGCTTTGTCAATTGTATACACTCATGCAGTAATCATTCAGACTAAGATACAGAACATCTTCATTACCCTAGAAAATTCCTGTGTCTTTCTGCAGTCAGTTTCACCCTCTTACCTTGCAGCTACTTCCTGATTTCTATTACTAAAATCACTTTTCCTTTGTTATACGTCAATAAATGAAATCACACAGGAGGTATTCATTAACTAGTATATGACTCGTCTTTAAGAGTTCATATACTCTTGTTGTATGTATCAGGGTTTGTTCTTTTTTATTGTTGGTTAGTATTACATTGTTTGGCTATACCAAAGTATGTCTATCCTTCCTTTTTCTTAGTAACAAATATTTTTTTTTCTTATGACGAAAGCAATACATACTTATGGTAGAAAATCACAAATTACAAATTAAGTAACAAAGAAAATAAATATCTATATTTATATAGACATTTATAATCACTACTAGTAAGTTATTGCATATCTCCTTTAGACCTTTGTTTATATAAGTTGTCCACTTATTATTATATAAATATTTACCATTCCTATTATGGAAATTCCCATTTTAGGTTCAAATCTTACTCACTTAGATCCGATATTAGTGATAGATTGGCATAACCTTTAATCTGTTCTCTAAATTAAGATTTAACAGTAATACTTGAATACACAGTCATTGACAAAAATTGAAATGATATGCAATATTCGGAATAAAAAGACTACACCCTCATTTAACACAACCCTGTTCCTCACCCCTCAAAGTAGCCAGTGTTAACTAACTGCAAAATCTTAACCTAGAAAATACTAATAAGGATTATGAAGTGCTGAAATTATCACATAATTTTTCTTCTGAGTTTTATATTTTTGTTTTGTTATCTACACACTAGTAACTTTTTAGTTGCAATTACATTATTATATGACACTAAATGCTCATGTTAGGACTAGTTCTATGATAGCTTACTGTCTACTTTGTGATAAAGTTTTTAAATATTTTCTCTAGGATAGGATAGTGTGCTGTTTAAATTTTCTTCGATTGCTGGGTGGGAATATTATTTCTACCTGCTGTTAGAAGTATATCTATATCTGTATATCTTTTATCATATTCATCTTTACTTATTTTCTTCAAGATATATCACCTTTTCACCATTTGTACTGATTTGTACTTCTATATAGTTATTTATATATTATCATTGAAGTTTGAAGACTATCACATGCAAAATCTTATTAAAGTAATAGAGCATAATACAAAGTATTATTTCAGGGCTTGCTGCTAAATAATTGAGAAATGTTCATTAGCATTTTCCACACGGGAAAATAGCCACTTGCATTGACAAAGATGGGACCCTGATTAACATTTTAATTAGCACTTTTATGGGCCATTCGTCCTGGTTGCTCTTCAGGATAACAGTTATAACAGGGTAGAGCAGGCCCATCTAGGTGTCCATCAGCCAGAGTGTGTTCAGAAACCCCTTGCCTTTCTAGAGATCACTACAGATGCCAAAGATCTTTGCTTAAAAAAGAAGTGAAGCAACTTTGAAACGCACATATCTAGAGGCAAGCAAAAAAGCAGCTGTAGCTTTACTTAGAATTACATTTTACAGTCGTTTTGGGGTTAACATATGTATTTTTAGGTGAAATTACAGATAGAGAATTCTGTTAGCCTTCTAAGCCCAAAGTTCTGAGGACTGTCCTTTATTCTCTCACAATGGAGCGGTAGGATTTTGTTTTGGTCATTAGAACAATATATGCAGAGCCCCATGATGTTCTAAACTGCTTTAAAATGTTCAGCTATTAAAACAGCAACAATATTAGCTATTTCCTAATGAGCTAAACATTATTAAAACATTTCCCTGAAACCACCTCGTTTAATCCTCAGAAAGGCAGCTAGGTGTCTGATAAGCTTAGGAGTTTGGGCTCAGACGTATGGCCAGTGTCCTGCTCTGGGGGACTCCAGGTACTGCTGAGGTTACTGTTCCTCCTGGCTGGTGTCTGTCTGCGTGCTCCTTCAGCCAGGGAAGACTTCCTCATTGCCAATGGCTGGTGGCACCTGCGCATTCCACCTCGGCGGAACTCCAGCTTCTGTCCTCTCGGTGTGCATTCCGAGTTCCAGAGCCGAGGTGGGGGGCGGCGGGGGCGCTGAGGGTTGTTCAGTCCAGCCCTAACTCTGAAGACAGCAGCACTCCCGGGACTTTCGGCTCAGGCTTTTGTGTGAACCTTCGTCTACCCTCTCCGTCTCCTAAACAAACACCGAGCCCGAAGGTGATGTTGATCTCGTCTCAGGTGGCTACGTTCTTGAAAATGCCATTTTCTCTTCAGAATCCTGGTTGACCAGATGCATTCACAGGGTCTTTGATGGACTCTCTCAGGAACTGCTTTGTGCTCTGATTTTATCTAACGGCAAAGCACTCGGGTTTTAACAGCCTTCCCCTCTCCCGCCCAACATCTGGGGGAGAAACGTTTGTCCTCGCTTTTTCGGCTCTCCCAACGGTCGAGCGAACGGTTAAGCCTCCTAAAACCCGCCCCACCAGCCCTCCGCGGTCATCAACCCTTCCCCCACCGCCTCAGCCGCCCCGAGGCCTTTCGATGCCGGCCCGGGGCCGGGTCTGGAGAGGAGAAGGGGCTGCGGGCTGGAGGCGGCGGCGCGCAGCGGTACCTAGTGGCGCCGCCGGGCTGCTTCATCCAGGGTACGTGGCACTGCCCGGGGACAGGGGGGGAGGGGATTTGGCAGGAACCTCGGACACCCTTCAGAGGCGGCATCCTTGAGGAGATCGGTGCGCCTTTTTTTGGCAGGAACTTAACAGATGAAAGTGGCCTTTCCCAGGACGGCGTCCGTCCGTTCCCACAGCGAGCCAGCTCTGCGTTCCACCGCGAGCGTCGGCCGCCGGGTCTGGGGCAAAGTGTGTGTGTGTGGGGGGGGGGGGGAGGGGGGAGACTCGCCATCCCGCATGCGCAAAGCGGGGAGCCGCCCGCCCGGACTACAGCTCCCAGAGGAACCTCCCGGAGGCCGCAGGCGCCGAGCCGTCGTCGCCATCTTGAAATCTGATCTTCCATCGCCCAGGCTTTGCGTCAGCGGCGGGCGGCCGCTAGGGTGCCGGGAACCGGGCCGGCTCGCTGAAAGGGGACGACGCCTGGGACGCGGCCGCTGGCGGGCGAGACAGCTGTGGGAGACGCGGAGGGGTCCGAGCGCGGCCTGCGCCGCTGTCACTCAGCATCCCCCTGAGGCGTTTCCACGCCCGCCCCCTGCCCGAGGGGCGGGGCTGAGCACGCTGGTACCCAGAGCCGGCGCGCGGGTGGCGGAGGCGCGCCCCTACGGAGCCCGCACCTCAGGGCTGTGCCATGCCGGCGGGAGACCACCGAGGCGGGAGGCGGAGCGCAGCCCGGGGCTGGTGAGCGACCCCTCAGCCGCCGTCGTCGCCTGGAAGCTAGGTACCCGCTAGGAGCGAAGATGAAAGAGATTTGCAGGATCTGTGCCCGGGAGCTGTGTGGAAACCAGCGGCGCTGGATCTTCCACACGGCGTCCAAGCTCAACCTCCAGGTTTTGCTGTCGCACGTCCTGGGCAAGGATGTTTCCCGCGATGGCAAGGCCGAGTTTGCTTGCAGCAAGTGTGCGTTCATGCTTGATCGGATTTATAGGTTCGACACCGTTATTGCCCGGATCGAAGCCCTTTCCATCGAGCGCTTGCAGAAGCTGTTGCTGGAGAAGGATCGCCTCAAGTTCTGCATCGCCAGCATGTATCGGAAGAATAACGACGACTGCGGCGCCGAGATCAAGGCGGGGAACGGCACGGTTGACATTTCCGGCTTGCCCGATGTGAGATACTCCGCTCTGCTCCAGGAAGACTTTGCCTATTCGGGCTTTGAGTGCTGGGTGGAAAGTGAGGATCAGATCCACGAGCCGCACAGCTGCCATGCCTCGGAAGGCCCTGGCAACCGACCCAGGAGATGCCGTGGCTGTGCAGCTTTGCGCGTTGCCGACTCTGACTATGAGGCCATTTGTAAAGTGCCTCGAAAGGTGGCCAGGAGTATCTCCTGTGGCCCTTCCAGCCGCTGGTCTACCAGCATCTGCACTGAAGAACCAGCGCTGTCAGAGGTCGGGCCCCCGGACTTGGCGGGCACAAAGGTGCCCCCGGATGGGGAAAGCATGGAGGAAGGGACGCCGGGGTCCTCTGTGGAGTCTTTGGATGCAAGTGTCCAACCTAGTCCTCCTCAACACAAGGACGAGGAGGCGGAGAGGAGTGCGAAGGAGCTTGCGAAGTGTGACTGCTGTGCAGACGAACAGGCTGCACAGCATGTGTGTAGCCACAAGCTGGAGCTAGCGCTGAGCACGATTAAAGGGCTTGATTATAAGCCCATCCGGAGTCCCCGAGGGAGCAAGCTTCCTGTCCCAATCAGATCCAGCCCACCTGGAGCCAAGCCTGGCCATATCATGACAGATGGAGTTAGTTCCGGTTTCCTTAACCGGTCTTTGAAACCCTTTTACAAGACACCTGTGGGGTATCCCTTGGAGATTTCAGACCTGCAGGAGCTGTGGGATGATCTCTGTGAAGAGTATTTGCCCTTACGGGTCCAGGTATAAAATGGCTACCCAGTGCCTTTCTGATTGCAGCTAGCTGGCCTCACGCTTCGCATGATCTCTGTCTAGAATGGAGATTAATGCTATTGTATGCTTGGGAAAACTGAACATGGAGTCCACTTTTGCTGCACCTTTTGTGTATGTCCCAGTTAGTAAATGTGAATCACACTCAGATAATTTGCTTTTCCCAGTTCTTTTGTAACACTATCTGTTGGCCTTTTCATTTATTATCAGAATTGCATACCCTTGTTTTATACAAGAACATGAAGATTCCCCATTGATTTAGCCTATGAAAGGATGACATTCAGTCTGACTTCTGGCATTAGAACTTCTCTCTTACCTCCTTTCTTCTCCCTGTCCCCCTACCTTTTTCTGTTTTGATTTTAAAGTTATAGATATTTCTCTCTTTGGCTTTCTGTAAGGGAGTTAGTTCTCCCTGGAGCAGTAAACCTTTCATCCCTCACATGACTGAAAATGATTAGAGTTTAGGGTAAGCATTAGGGGAAAACCTATTGATTAGTCAATAAAGTATTATGATATTTGGGCTGTATTATATTTAATTAATGATACTTGTTCATGAAAGAGCCTTTGGAATTCTGGTATGACCACTCAAAATGTTAAGGCAGAAACTGCACAGCTAGTCTGTCTACTGAGCCCTACTAGAAGATAGTTGATATTAAGAAATAATGTCAATTACTTGATTATAGTTTCATCCATTATACTCTAACATTTGTCTGTCACTAGAGAATGGCAGATGATTTTAATCTGAGTTACTTATATTCAGTTGATTTCACACCAGCCTTTTCAATTCAGCTGTAAACAGAGATCAGCCAGATGCTACTTTGTTTCTATAGCAATAGTAAATGCTAGGATCAGTTAACTTCAGGAAGCATTCTGGCAGGTTCCACTTGATAGACATTTTTCAGTGATAGCATTACAAAGGTAAGGAATCAAGAAGGCATTTAGAATGCCAACATCATTCTATTTTGATAACAGATAAAATTGTTCTTACATGAAATTTTTGAAAAGTGGTATATAAAGTTTATGTTACAATAAGAATTAAAGCAGAAAACGAGAAAGGTTTTTAAATTTACACAGAATTATCAGAAACAGTATACAATGGTACTTCAAAAAGTTTGTGGAAAATAGCATTAAAAGCATGAATTTGAGTGCAAAAAATTTTGAAATGTCTGCATAGTTTTTTCATAATACTCATTTTCTATATATCATAGCATTTTTTTGTACTGAAGTAAACTCATTTTTAATTCCACTTTCCTGTGAACTTTTTGAAGTGCCCTTGTGTATCAATATGAAAATATTAGGAGAAAGTAAAAAACAATTAATAGGTTTTCATTTGTAGACAGTGTTAAGTATTGTATATCTAATATTGTGTTCTTTTCTTTTACTTATTTTTCTTAAGCCTCATGGCTAAGTTTGGGCCTTACAGTATTTCTGTGACCCGACATAAATGTTAACAAATCAAATATCATGTTCTTGTATTAGGATCTAAAAGTAAACTGAGCAGGGAGGGAGGGAAATAAGTTGTTTTCCCCTCACAGATATAGCCAGTATTATAGAACATTATGGGCATTTTCTTCCATATTTAATTAAAAATACTATTTTTGAGTGCCTGGAATTTTGGAATTGGTAAAACTTTTAAAGATCATCTCATGTTATCACTCAGTGTAGAGATATGGAAAGCTAATGGTTTCAGTATCTTAGTCCTTGCAGAGTCAAAAATTGCTGTTTTCGGCCAAGACCTTTAAATTCTGTACAGTAAAGTACAGTGCTTCCAGTATAATGGCTTTTAAGCCAGGAGCTCTCTTTATATACCTCAGGGATTCCAGGAGGATTCTCAAGAGGTTTTTGTCAAGGAAATTGTCATCCAAGTGAGCACAAGTGGGCACTGTGTCCTGAGGTTGGGCCCTGTCCTTCACTAAGGTTGGACAGTAGAGCTCTGACATAGTGTATGCTCTTTCTGCTCTCACCTGGCTTCTGTCCTCTTTGTGGAATAATAAAACAGGAGGAGGAGGGAGAAATAGTATTCAGCTCCAAGAAATGTGGTGTTTCAGTCCTGTGCGGTTTCCTGTAATAATTAGTATGTGAGGTAGAAAATAGATAAATTGGGTTCAGTGTTTTTGTAAATAAGGTATGCATTTTATTTTGGATACCTGATCTGTTCTTTAAGTCTGGTTGACTTTTAAGCTCCTTAAAGGCTGCTGTGCTTTCAGGCAAAACCAGAGCTAAGTGGGACAAAGGCAGACTGGTTTTTGTCTGTTTCTCTGCACAAATATTGAAAGGATAGAAATAAGTAAATTCCTTTCAGCTCTCTTTTTAGTTTGTAGAGAGAAGAAAACATGAAAGAAAAATTCTTTAGTTAAATTCTACTTACATAGGAAGAAAACCTATTATGCTAGAGAGTGAGATGGTTCTGTTAGGTCCTTTTGAGTCCTTTGTTTAATCCTCCACTTACCCCATTGTACGCACTATTAAATATCAACATCAGAATCCTTCCTGATTGCCTCTTATTTTTCTTTATTTTTTTCCCCTCTCCTTCCTTCCTCTCCTCTCCTCTCCTCTCCTCTCCTCTCCTCTCCTCTCCTCTCCTCTCCTCCCCTCCCCTCCCCTCCCCTCTCCTCCCCTCCCCTCCCCTCCCCTCCCCTCCCCTCCCTTCCCCTCCCCTTTCCTCTCTATATTAATAATAGCAGCCATGAAGTTCTCCTACTTTCTCATTTTCTGCTATTATACAAAATTATTTATCATTGATAGTTTCCTTCTTTACTGTTTGGCTTTGGTTCAGAAAAGCTATAATAAGGAGATGTATGGTCTTTTAGTGAACAGCAATTTAGAGAGCCCTGGCCTGTGTGCTTTTCCCTTCGTTCTAAATTCAAAGAGTAGATCCTTGCTTCAATCCTTGTGATGCTAAGAGCTGTTGTTTGTGGCAATGGTAAATTTATCCCACTCATAGCTTAGCTGTGCTAAGTAGATCAAGCCCTTTGGAAGGTGTTGACATTAGATGCTGACCAAAGATTAGTTCTAATTTTATGCTAGTTGGTAGTTCTTGTCTGTCTCTTAATATTAACAATAAGATAAAAAAATTATAGCAGTTGGGGCCTATGACTCACTGTTGTGAGGACTAGAAGGTGCCACGAAAAATACTGTTTATGCAGAAGTTCTAAATAACTGCATTTTAGCCCAAGGTTTTACATTAAGCAACAGTGGCCTCAGAAGCCGTGCTCATGTCTGATGCTGGAAAGCATTTGTGTAAACTCGGAGCCAAAAGTGACTTCATTTAAAACTGTATTATTAAGGATCTGTTTGTCTACGGAGTAAGACTGATTCCGCCAAATCAAGTATTACTGATTTTTGGCCCTTTAAAATCTTTGTAGGAGTGATTGGTTTCTGTCCTTGGCACTTCACAAGGATTGACTGTGAGTTGTTGACCCAGGGGAACTTGCTAAGTGCTCTTTGGCAGCCTGTTATCTGAAAGGATATTTTTCTGAGAAGTAAAATTGCAAATTATTACAAATAAACAAGAAGCAAGTATCTTTCAGCTTTTAAATTAATAGATTAGATTAATAGAATTAGGGGTTTCTTATGATTATTCATGGCAAGATGGGTTCAGATAAGATCTAGATTCATTATATACTTTTCTGTGGCATTCTTTGGCTTTAAAATTTCTGTTTTATATGTGCACATATATTTTTCTTTCTTTTTCCTTATTTGTAAGAGCCACTGAAGGGTTAGAACCTTAGACTGAGAATTAGGAGACAGCCTTACTTGTGTTTATGTTTTTTTTTTTTATTCTTGTTCATGAAACAAAAGCTTTGGGTCCCTGTAATATTTTTGGCATTGAAGGGGGCAATGGGTTGATAGAAATAAAAGATACATTACTGTGCATTCAGTTTAATTGGATCCTTTTCCTGACTTCCTAAGTAACCTTGGACAACTTAGTTGCCATCTGCAAGTTTCCATTTTCTTGTATGTAAAATGGGATCAGATCAGATAGTTAGTTGATAAAATTTCTTTCAAAGTTCTAAGATCTTTTGTTTTAAAGTGAATACATATGACCACCTTCCCTACCATTTTAATCTTGCAGCTATTTTCTTTAACTCTGTTACAGTTTAAATTCCAAAAATGTCTTATAGTAGATGTTATTGGAAAGTTGTTTTACCCTGAGGAAGTAAAAAGCCAAATTTTATAGAGAATATTTTATCATTATATACATGATAATTTTTTTAATAAATTAGAATTGTTATAAATATCTATGGAATTATAACCTCCCCCATGTTGTGACACAATTCATGCTGCTTCAGGGGAAGGCTCCTTGTTGTAACCCACAACAACAAAGACTTTTATTTTTTAAGATTTATTTATTTGAAAGGCAGAGTTACAGACAGAGAGGAAGAAGACAGAGAAAGGTCTTCCATCTGCTGGTTCACTCCTGCCTCCGTAGTGGCAGGAGCTGGGCCAATTCGAAGCCAGGAGCCAGGAGCTTCTTTCAGGTCTCCCATGTAGGTGCAGGGGCCCAAGGACTTGGGTCATCTCCTATTGCTTTCCCAGGCCACAGCAGAGAGCTGGGTTGGAAGTGGAGCGGCCGGGACTTGAACTGGCACCCATATGGGATGTCAGAACTGTAGGCAGTGGCTTTACTCGCTTTGCCACAGCACTGGCCCTAAAAACAAATTGACATTGTTTTTTCTAAGAGTCCTTCTTGTTTCTCTTTTTCTGTTTGTCCACCATCCAGTCCCCCAGCCGTAGCTGTGATTCCACAATGTGTTCAGGTCTTTCCATTTCTCTCCCCTGCACTGTAATCCTAGCCCTGTTATCCCTCACTTGTGTGACTGCAGCAGCCTCCTTGCCCTTCTCTGCATTTCTACTGGTGCTCCCCAGCAATCCATTCACCACTAAGCCAAGAAGAATGATCTTTTGAACATCTGATTATGATTACTCTTCTGTTATGCACACCGTAGCCCACTCTCAATTCAATTAGAATGAAATCCGAGTTCATTAACTCTGCTGTCCAAAGCCACATGTGACCTGGGTGCTGTCTACCTATACACCTCATGGTATTACACTTTTCTTTGCCCATTGTTCTCTGGTCCTGTGCTGTCCATAAGCTAGCCACTATCCTTAGGTGGCCATAGAACACTGGAAATACAGCTAGTCTGAATCAAGATATGCCGTGTCAAACGTGCCTCGAATTTTAAAGTCTTCGTCTGAAAAAATTATGTAAAATATCTAAACAATGTTTATATTGATTCCATGCTTATGATATTTTGTATATATTGGGTTAAAGTATTAAATTTATTTTTTAAGTTCTTTTTTTTTTTTTTTTTTTACTTTCTCCAATGAAATGATTAGAAAGTTAAAAGTTCCATATGTGGCTCACATTATGTTTCTGTTGGAAAGCACCACCCTAGCCACATGGGCCATCCTCTTTCCCAGACTCACGCTCTGCTGATCTTCTGTAGGACTGGCTCCTTTTCATTCAGATCTCTATTTAAATGCTGCCTCACAGAGACCTTCCCTGACTAATTTAATCACCTGGCTGCCAACTCTCTGTCCTGCTTTCCTGTTTTGCTAGAGGGGTTTGTCACTGTCTGCTATTTTGTATATTTCTTTATTATATAGCTCCCCATTCCAACCCCTGAAAATATAAGTTTCAAGGGAACAGGGACTTGGTTGCTCCAATACAGTACTCCATTTCTAGGTAATGGTATCGTTTGGAAGTCAGTGTTTTGTATGCACTAGCCCTACATTTTCCTCTCTCTTTTCTCTTCTTAGAATGGCTTTCCTCATCCACCATAGCCTCCTGTAAAGATCCTCTCCAGATTAAATTTTGTGTCCCCCAAGAAGCCTTTCCTATACTTCTTTTGAAATGAGTGTTTTTCTTCTCTATTTTCATGATATTACTACTTCCTCAGTAGACTGAGATGGTTTGGAGCCAGGGCTATGTGTTAGTCAACACTGAATTTCTCACATGGTGCTGCACATGTTACAGCAGTTATTGATGCTAGGAAGTTTCATAAGTAGTACTAGAGGAATAGGAAATATTTTTCTTCTAAACTCTGTATTTCCAGTCACTTGCTTGCAGGAAGAGTTTTAAGATATCTTGTGATTCCCCTGTCTGGAAGATGATAAAGGGTGAAAGTGTAAAAGAAAAAATGAATAGCAGCTGTCCCCCCCCCCCCTTTCCTAATTGGATTGCTGATTGGAGTGGAAGAAGGTATGGCGAGAGGAGGTGAAATTTAATGCCACAGTGAGTTCCTTAAATTTTATTTTAATATCCTTGGCTTATGATGATTATTAAGTTCAATAAGTTTATCTTAGTCTGATTGTCTTAGTGAATTGATATTCTTATAAAAAGCCCCACCTTCCCTGACCGCTGTGGATTATTTATCCAGACATGTGCTATAAATCTATCTTTAAATAGGCATATGTTTTACATTTAAGTCTTTTTCCTTTCTATTTTGGAATGATTCAGGTATACAGGGAGGTTGCAAGAGAAATACAAAGAACCACCCTTACTAGGTTTACCAGTAGCTAATATTTTGCCACGATTGCTTTATCCCGCTCTTTTTGTTTAGGCATGTTGCTATTATTTTTTAAAATCTTGGAACCATTTGGGAATTAGTTGCAGCTATAATAATAGCCTTTACCCTAAATACTTAAACATGTATTTCCTAAGGACAAGGATATCTCTTACACAACTGCAATGAAATCACCAAACTGAGGATATTAGTACTAGTAAAATACTATTGTCTAATACAGAGTCCATATTCAAAATCTGCCATTTTTTTCCAGTAATGTGAACAGGCATGTTTTAAGAAAGGTTAATTGGAATATTATACTTCCTCTCTTAGGAATGATGTGTTTGCTTAGTCTTTCCGATTCCCTGATGCAAAATGGATAAAGCAAATATTTGACTATTGTAAGCATTTTCTTTTGTAACTCCCTCCCTTCTCTTTAAACACTGAAGTATTTGCTGAGTGAATACGTATATTTGTATGGGTGGGTAGGGAAGGGCAGGGAGGGAAGGGGAGGGACAGGGCATAGTAAGGATGGAATGGAATTGGTGCTCTTTTTTTTTTTTTAACACTATTTTTTCCCAAAGATGTATTTATTTGAAAGGCAGAGGTTTATATTTATATATAGAGAGAGATCCTGGGAGAGACAGACAGATTTTCCATCTGCTAGTTTACTCCCCAAATGGCTGCAACAGCTGGGGCTGGGCCAGGCTGAAGCTGGGAGCCTTGAACTCCATCAGGTTTCCCACATGGGAGGCAGGGGCTCAAGTACTTGGACCATTTTCTGCTGCTTTCCGAGGCACATCAGCAGGGAGCTGTGAACAACCAGTGCTTATATGGGATGCCAGCATTGCATAACCACAAGGCTGGCACCAGAGTTGTTGCTCTAATAAGGAACAGGACTGTCTTCAGGAAACCATGTAGCTATTTCACACAACAGCTCCAATCTTCCAGGTCTCTGGCAAAAGATGCCTCACACATTTGAATATGAAGATAGCATTTATTGTTGGCTTCATTTAATTCAACTTGTCTCACTACTTCTTCTTAGCCCATGTCTGAAGAGTTACTCAAACAACAAAAGGTGAATTCAAATGAGACCACTACAACTCAGCAATCTGTACCTGATTCCCACTTGGCAGAACTCCAAGAAAAAATCCAACAAACAGAGGCCACCAACAAGGTATGATGAATTCTATGCCCTTGGAGATCACCTGGATTTTCTGAGATTGTGCTGGCTCTAGCTTGAGCCTGTTAACCTGGATAGGACGTGGGAGATGAATTCTGTGGACTCCTAGTGCTCTAGGGAATATTTCACTTAAAGGTATAGGCTTCCGTCCCTCCATCCCTTCCTTCCATCCTTCCTTTATTTATTTACTTGAAAGACAGAGTTACACAGAGAAAGGAGGGGCAGAGAGAGAAAGAGGTCTTCCATCTTCTGGTTCACTCCTCAATTGGCCGCAAACGGCTAGACCCGCGCCAATCCGAAGCCAGGAGCCAGGAGCTTCTTCCAGGTCTCCCACATGGGGGCAGGGGCCCAAGGACTTGGGCCATCTTCTACTGCTTTCCTAGGCCATAGCAGAGAGCTGGATTGCAAGTGGAGGAGCTGGGACTCAAACTGGTGCCCATATGGGATGCTGGCACTACAGGCGGCGACTTTTACCTGTTACGCCACAGCGCCGGCCTCTCCCTTTCTTTCTTATCTAGATTTTACTTGCTCTATACAGACCACAATTTCTGGTGTGCCTTTTAGGTGTATGATTATAACTTGTGTTATAATAAGTCTTTAACTGTAAAAGGTGCCTGGACAGGAAGTTTGTGCTTTTTGGTTTAGCTTAACTTCTTACCCTTTTATGGCCCATGGATTTAAAAATGTGTTCTGAGAAGAAAATTGCTACAATATGGGATGCCAAACTTCTGGCCTGGTGTGCCATTGTAGCTTCCTGTTCTGTGCTGGACAGCAGATGCTCCTTGGTCCATGTTTAAGGGTCCCACAGTAACTCTTGTGGATAAGTGCCCGAAATGACAGACATCAGAGTGCAAACAGCGTGTGAGAACTGAGGCAACTGTGTCTTAAAGCACGTATTTCATTTTCCCTGCAGCTTTCTTTTGCTCATTGACTTAGGACCTTATCAGTTACTGTATGTGGAAAAAACTAAACAAGATGATTTCTCCCAAGGAATTATTTAAACCCTTGGTTTGAGGAAGACTTTATGATTGCATTTGTGGTTAAAATAAATCATTGACCTAAAAAGCTAATTTTCTTTGCTGAATTCAGATTCTTCAGGAGAAACTGAATGAAATGAGCTGTGAACTAAAGTCTGCTCAGGAGTCATCACAGAAGCAAGATGGTACCATTCAAAGCCTCAAGGAAACTCTGAAAAGCAGGGAAAATGAGGTAAAGTACTTAGCAATCAAGGACCCTTGAGGAACTGATTTGTCCCATTCAAATAGACAGATATTTTATATTTTGTAGAAATGGATGTTGTCAAACTAACCCATTTTAGAAATTCTAGCGTAATCCAAATTGGTATTTTGGAATAGTTCTGTAGCAGGCAAGATAATGGAGTTTATACTCATTTTTCTACCATGTTGAATACTCCTCTCATTTTCAGACTGAGGAGCTGTACCAGGTGATTGAAGGTCAAAATGACACAATGGCCAAGCTTCGAGAAATGCTGCACCAAAGCCAGCTCGGACAGCTTCAAGTATGTGAGGGTCACATGGGACAGGAGAGACTGCTGTTCTTGGTTTCGGCCTTGGCTTTGTCTTTATTGTCTCCTCCCTGTGACTATGGTTTCTCCTATCCTTTCAGAGCTCAGAGGGTGCTGCTCCGGCTCAGCAACAGGTGGCTCTGCTTGATCTTCAGAGTGCCCTGTTCTGCAGCCAGCTTGAAATACAGAAGCTCCAGAGAGCGGTGCGACAGAAAGAACGCCAGCTGACCGACGCCAAGCGGTGTGTGCAGTTCGTAGAGGCTGCGGCACAAGAGAGAGAGCGGCAGAAAGAGGCTTCTTGGAAACATAACCAGGTAAATCATTAGCCATTTTGTAGCTCTGAACGCTGACTTTGCCCTGATAATAACTTTTTAGCAGGACAGTTGGTGCTGAACCCTTGAGTCAATTACTTAACCTAAGTAATTCAGTTCAGCATTGGTTGTCCCCGTGACCCGATGCCAGGCATTAGGCTGTGTTCTCGAAATGTAGGGGTGAATATCACAGGCTCCTTCCCATAAAGTCATAATTAATGTGAGAGACAATCGTATAAACAGAATCTCAGTGTGGTAAATGCTGAAGGGGGTGTCTGTGTGGTCCTGTAGGGGTCCCTAGGAGGCTAAGGAAAGGAGTCAGGGAATGCTTCATGAAAGAGAGAATAGCCGAGGTTAATCCTGAAGGTTGGGTAGAAGTCAGCTAAACGAAAGGTGAGAAAGAACCTAGGCCAAAGGGATGCATGCACAATTCTAGTGGTTCCTTTCCCTTGCTAGCGTAGAGCCTCTGCTGGCTTTTTTTTTTTTTTTAAGATTTCAAATATCTTTTTTTTTTGTTTGTTTGTTTGTTTGACAGAGTGGACAGTGAGAGAGAGACGAGAGAAAGGTCTTCCTTTACCGTTGGTTCACCCTCCAATGGCCACTGTGGCCAGTGCCCTGCGGCCGGTGCACCACACTGATCCGAAGCCAGGAGCCAGGTGCATCTCCTGGTCTCCCATGGGGTGCAGGGCCCAAGTACTTGGGCCATCCTCCACTGCACTTCCTGGCCACAGCAGAGAGCTGGCCTGGAAGAGGGGCAACCGGGACAGAATCCGGCACCCCGACGGGGACTAGAACCCTGTGTGTCGGCGCCGCAGGCGGAGGATTAGCCTATTGAGTCGCGGCGCTGGCCTCTTTTTTTTTTTTAAGATTTATTTTATGTATTTGAAAGACAGAGTTACAAAGGGAGGAAGGGAGAGAGAGAGAGAGAAAGAAAGAGAGATTTTCCATCTGTTTTCTACTTTCCAAATGGCGACAATGGCTGGAGCTGGCCCAGGCAGAAGCCAGGAGCCAGGAGCTTCTTCCAGGTCTCCTGGGTGAGTGCAGGGGCCCAAGCACTTGGGTCATTTCCACTACTTTCCCTGGCTCATAAGCAGGGAGCTGAATTAGAAGTGGAGCAGCTGGACTTGAAGCGGCACCCATATGGGATGCTGGCACTGCAGACGGCAGCTTAACCCATTATGCCACAATGCCCACCCCTAAAGATCTTTTTTGTAGTGTAACTTTTTGTAAGCTCTTTAACATTCAGATTTAAAAATGTAGTTTTTGAAGAATCTCTGTGGTTTGGTAGTTTGGAGGTTAACTATTAGCCCTGAATTTCCATTAAAATACTAAAATTTCAGATATCTTGGCAGGGTTGGGGTTGCTGGTAGAGGGGATGGAATAATTCTTAACTTTTAAAATTTACCTAAATCACACATTTTCTTAAACGTTGTTGAATTGATAATTATTTGGGGACCATTTAAAGGAGCAGATGTTTAAAAGAATACTGATTTTATTATTAGAAAGATATTGTATATTGCAGACTAAGAAAGGTGAGTGATAGTCTTCATGAGGGTGATAGACGTATTCTGTCCTGTCCTTGAGCTTATTGTAAAGATTCCAGGCTTATAATGAGACAGATTCCTGCTTAGTGGCTGTATACATCTGTCTTCTTTAAATAAACTGAAAAAAAGTATTGAACCATACTCCATCCACGGTTTTCACAATATTCCAAATCTTATTCATGTACTGTATAATATTCCTATAGCAGCTTTCAGCATAGCATTTTCTGCTACTTTATATTTCATTCTATGTACCTTGAAAGCTTTAAGACCTTCATAGCTATGACCATGTGAACATTTTAGACGGCTTTGAAAAGGGAATATGTTTAATTCAGGAATTGCGGAAAGCCTTACAGCAGCTTCAGGGGGAATTGCAGAATAAAAGCCAACAGCTTCGGACCCTGGAGATTGAAAAATACAGTGAGATTCGAAGCCAGGAGCAAAACATCCAGCACCTAAACCATAGTCTGAGTCACAAAGATCAGCTGCTGCAGGTGAGTGTCCGTGATTTCAACCTAAACTGGGGCTCATAGCGCTCCGAAATTCCTTTCTATAATCTCAAGATATTAATCCACTTGCATTGAGTACCTGCTACATGTAGAATACAGAATGGGAGGAATCAGGAGGGTTTGAAATAAACAGAAAATAGTTTTGTGAATCAAGATGCTGATCAGTAAATCTGAGGAACAGTACACATAGGCTTGAAAAGACTGAAGCAGTAAGTATTCAGCAGGTAGTTAGTATGGACCACTGTGAGTCAGGTGCAGTGCCAGCTTTTGCCATTGCTCTCAGTCAGTGAGGACCCCTGTACAGAAACTTCCAGAGTAGTTTAGGTGATGGATTGAAAGTTTTAGGGGACAACAGGGTGCTGAGGGAAGAGTGATCAGTTCTGCCATCTACTCTAAGCTTCGGTCACACTGAATCCTTTACATTTCCTTGAGTGCACAACTTTTTCAGATATGCGTATGTTGTGCATAATTTTTTTCTCTGACAGATAGACTCCCACCACCTCTTCACTTGGGAAATCCTCAGTGCTTGTTATCTCCTTGGTGCAGTCTTTACTGACCCCTTCAGGCAGAGCTGGGCAATACAGCCTGTGTTCCCCAGCATGTATGTTGTAAAAAGGTTACAATTCGGTATGTATGCTGTATGTTGTAGAATATTCACACTGTATGTGTCTGATATTTCAGCTACACATGTTCCATTTGAGGAGAGTGATCACATTTTTTTTAAACTCTGAATAACTAACAAATTACTTAGCAAAGTAGGAATTCAGTTGATATTGGGTAAACGAATCAAGGAAAATATTTTTTGGTCTCTTTAGGAATTTCAGGAGCTCTTACAGTACCGAGAGAACTCAGACAAAACCCTTGAAACAAATGAGCTGTTGCTTGAGAAGCTTCGGCAACGAATACAAGATAGAGCTGTTGCTCTAGAGGTGCGTATCTCACTGCTGTAGATCGCTCTGTCACTAAGGTACCACAGAGGTGTGCGACAACTTAATTTGCTTGTTTTGGGCATTGGTTTCCCACCATTTGTATTCTGAATCTTACTGAGTAAAGGCAGTCAGCACATGAGTTACAGAGCGTTAGAAGCCTTCCTCTCCTTACAGCGGGCTATCGATGAAAAGTTCTGTGCTCTAGAGGAAAAAGAGAAAGAACTGCGCCAGCTGCACCTTGCTGTGAGGGAGCGAGACCATGACCTAGAGCGGCTGCGTGGCGTCCTCTCCGCTAACGAAGCTACCATGCAGGTACGAGCGAATCTCCCCCTTGAACTCCGTAAGCCTGGAGCATCAGCCTCTCCCACCACTTGCTTATAAGGAAGAGTACACAAACAACCCAACGTAGCAGTCATTAGTTCCGTTGTTGTAGATTAGAAAGTAAGAAGTTTTGGCACATCAGCTTTCTTTTTTGTTATGAACTTTGTGGGGTGGGGCAGTAAATATTGACTTATATTTACATGGTTCTAATTTACTCCTAATCTTGTCTACACACACACACACTTGCACATACATACAAGCATTGACAAGGTATGACTGTTATATTGTGTTTTACTCATTAGTATTAATTATATGTCCATAGATTGCCATAATTGGGGCCTTTATTAATGTTTACTGTGGACTTTTCTTGCAGACTCATTGTAGAGCTTAAGTATCTAACTCTCTTTCACTGGTCCCCTACTTTCTCTGTAGCATCATGAAGTTCTTCCAGAAAACTGTATTTGTGTACGAGTAGTATTTGTCTTTCCACAAATAAGAGTTTCTAAAAACAAAAAATTAATGAGCATGGCACTGTTAGATGATATCTAAGTTTCCTCCTCTTGCAACAGAGCTGCTAGGCAATAATTTGGGAGATACTTGAACATGGATCTGATTACTTATTTATCTTGAGGAGTGTGGGCTGCCCCTTTGACTGACGGTTGCTTTTTCTGTTACTGTAGAGTATGGAGAGTCTCCTGAGGGCCAAAGGCCTGGAAGTGGAACAGTTAACTGCTACCTGTCAGAACCTCCAGTGGCTGAAAGAAGAAATGGAAGCGAAATTCAGCCATTGGCAGAAAGAACAAGAGAGCATTATTCAGCAGTTACAGACATCTTTACATGACAGGAACAAAGAAGTGGAGGCAAGGCTTCAGTTAACCTAAAGGCAGTTGGTTTAGGGATGACATAGTTTCAGCCTTGAATTAGGACTCTTGAGATCTGGGAGGCCAGCAACCTCCATCTTTAATTTCATTCTGTGCCTGGGCAAGCCATTGACTTTCACTGGGAGTGTTTTGTTCACATGTATAAGCCAAAAATGACAATTATCTTTCTCAAAGAAAGAGAACTAATGAGATCTGAATTAATGTGAGAATTAATGAGATCTGAAAAATACACCTACAATATTATTGCTAACCTTTACTAATTAGAGTATACTCATGCTGGATCAGGCACTGCTTTAAGAACTTAATGGCCGTTGGTGTACTGCTCCTCATAAGACTGTGAGGGACATGCCCTTGTCCGCATTTTATAGACAAGAAAGTCGGCTTCTGAAGTTAAGTAACTTGTTCAAGGTAACACAGCTCATTAAGTGGCAGAGCCAGCATTCAGCCCAGGCGGTTTGGCGCCGCAGTTTTAATCATCATGTGTTAGCTCTCAGGGTAGAAATGGGAACTGCATAATCATGCTCATAAATATAGTGCTCATTATTCCTTTTCAGTTTATTTCGTGCTTCCTCTACAAAGTGATCCTGGGGAGAAAATAAGTGAAATAAATGAACTGAGTGTACATTATTAATTAGTGTTGATCGTTTTGTACTCTGAGCAAATAGGAAAAGGACTTATTTCAGAAAACAATAGTAAGTTGCCATGATAGGGATTTTACTGTGTTGTTAGCATTCACTCACTGAACATATATTTACAGCCTTCTGTGTCACAGGACTGTGATAGATTTTGGGAAACAAAAATGAATAAAACAAGAATCTCACAGCTCTTTATTCAGCAATAGGTTTATATAAACCCCTTAATATGTGGTAGAGATATGTAGTAGTCTTCTGGATACTTACGTTGTCGCTTCTGTATTAGGATCTCAGTGCAACATTGCTCTGCAAACTTGGACCAGGGCAAAGTGAAATAGCTGAGGAGCTGTGCCAGCGTCTACAGCGAAAGGAAAGGATGCTACAGGACCTCCTAAGCGATCGGAACAAACAAGTGGTAGAACATGAAATGGAGATTCAGAGCCTGCTTCAGTCCATGAGCACCAGGGAGCAGGAAAGCCAAGTAAGGGCTATTGCACGTATCAGAAAAGTGTCACTTTGTGCATATGTGGTCTGTAAATAGGATGCCCTCGAAACTTACAACATGTATCTATCATTGCACAGTCAATTCTGTCAGTTTCTTTCCTTCATTTTATTAACCAGACTACAGCTTTACACTAAGCATCAAAGTGTGAAACATTTGTTGAGCACTCTATATTTGGAAGGGTGTCTACATGGTACATAATACATCCAATGACTTTATCATATGCACATATAGTGTGCTATCTTAGAAAACTGTGAGGTTTAAAATGAAAGAAACAGGCTGTGGTGATTTTGAGGTCTGATTCCTCTGATCATGTGGTATGATTGAAATATTTATGTAATTGATTCATTCAGTCACTACTCTGTTGAGTACCTACTATGTGCCAGATACTGCTCTAGAGCTTGGGATTCAGTACCAAGTAAATTTGACCTTAAGAAACTTACATTCCAACTGGGGAGGAGAAAGAAAGAGATAGAGACAAAAAGAAGGAAAGATTTGAGATGTATCAGATAATGGTAAGTACTTGCAAAAAATTAAACACAGCAAAGGGAATTAGGTGTAGAGTATACATTGCTGCTACCCCCACCCCAAGTTTTATTGAGTTGTAATTGACAAATAAAAATTGTATATATTCAAGGTATACAGCATGATGCTTTGATATATGTATCTCTTGTGAAATGATTGCTAAAATCAAATTAATTACCACATTTGTCATGACCCGTAGTTAATATTGTGCATGTGAATGTGTGGGTTGGTGGGTGAGGGGGATGAGGACATGTAAGATCTACTCCTTTTGCACATTTTCACTAAATCATCCAGCAGTATTAACTATAGTCGATAGAATTTACTCATTTTATAATTGAAAGTTTATGTCCTTTGACCAATGAAGTTGCTATGTTAGATAGTATATACAAAGAAGACAAATCTGATAAGGTAACATCTAGCAAAGTCCTGGAAGGAGCAAACCACATAAATGTTTGGGTAAAGAGGGGTTCAGGCTGAAGGAACAACTACAGGGAAACTATTGCTTAGGGCCCTAGTGGCTTTTTAATAAGCAGTTGGCTTTTAAGAAATAACTCTAGAATACAAATTTTGTTTTACTAAAGTATCTTTTTAATGCTATTTGGGATTTTCTCTTATTAGGCTGCTGCAGAGAAGATGGTGCAAGCGCTAATGGAAAGGAATTCAGAATTACAGGCCCTGCGCCAGTACCTAGGAGGGAAAGACTTCATGACGTCCCAAGCCCTCGTCGCTCACCAACAGGCTGAAGTCACCTCAATTGGCCCTGCTCTTGGAGAGCAGACTGATCAAGTAAGAATTATAGACGTCTATAGATTATCATGCTGATTCTTTCCTTTTTTTATATTTGAGGTATAAAGTTTGATAATTCTTTATATATACTTATATATAAAATTTGGACCCAGGTCCACATTAGTTAAGTATAAAATTTTGTTTCATAAAAGGACCTTCTCTTTATATATTATATAATATATGTATGTATAATTTGAGAGACAGAGTTCCCATCACCCTCCAAAGGCCCACAATGACCTCTGGCTGGCGAAAGCCTAGAGCCAAGGACTCAATCCAGGTCTCCCACATGAGGGTCAGGAACTCAATTACTGGAGCCATCGCTGCTACCTCTAGGGGTTTGTGTTAGCAGGAAGAAAGTCAGGAGTTGGAGGTAGGCATCAAATCCAGGCATTCCATTGTGGAACATGGACATCATATCTGGCATCTTAACTGCGAGGCCAAACACCCACTCCAGCTTGATAATTGTAATACCAAATTGTGTGAGAAATTTTAAGACGTGTCATTGTGATCGTAGTTCCTGCATCTTCCTGAATCTTCTGACTCTTCCAATTTTTAGGGTTCATTACAAATACTCTCCAGAGATGATAGTACTTCATTGACTGCCAAAGAGGATGCCAGCATACCCAGGTCCACATTAGGTAAGTATAAAATTTTGTTTCATGAAAGGACCTTCTCTTTTTTCCTTCTGTGTCTTAGTACTGATAGTTTGGCCAACACTCCCTTTTTTCTCTTACCTTAATAGAATGTTTAGATTTCCCTGAAAGGCTGAAGGCACATCTGTTCGAAAGAGCTACCCTTATTCTATCCTAAACTGAGGGTGTGTCTCTGGGTTCACAGTTTGCCCCAGGGAAAATGCATCCCGGTTTTCCTTTTCAGATAGCTTTGCAGGGATTCAAAAATTCTGGAGGTAGTGCTTCCAAATCTGTATATCAGTGCTTTGTAACTGTCACCTTCTCCTGTGTATCTTTCAGGGATAGGGCTACTCACTGTAACTTGACATCATCTATATTAAAAATATTGGGAGGGGTAGATAGTACACATTACTTGCCAACCTCAGTTCCAGCTCTCTAAAGAACCAAATTCTATGTCTTGTGGGTACAAAACTCAAATGGATACCTTGGATTGAAACCTCTGTCACAGAGCAAAAGATTGACGTTTAGGGTAGCTTTAAGGAACATGTTATCCAGAGAGTGCCCCAAGTACAAACTTGTGATGATTAAATGAGATGGCGATTATAATGCTGTGGTAAGAAAGGTTGTAGACTTGGAAAATTAACTTATGATATTTAAATTATATCAAAAATGAAGGAACTGGGTGCCTTTGTTCTGGTGTAGGTCATTAGAGACGTAGTTATTCTTCAGTAGGAAAATTCTATGCTAGTCAAAAAGTAAAGAATGCTAGATTTGTCTAATTCACTTTTTTTTGTCTAATTCACTTTCTCTTTACCTTCTTAAGAAGCATACTTTTCCACAATTTTTTATTTTTTGAAAATTTTAAACCTACAGAAAATGGCAAAAAAAGAGTGTAGTGAATTCTCATATAACTTTTTTGTTTTTGTTTTTTGTTTTTGTTTTTTTTATTTTTTGACAGGCAGAGTGGACAGTGAGAGAGAGAGACAGAGAGAAAGGTCTTCCCTTGCCGTTGGTTCACCCTCCAATGGCCGCCGTGGCCGGCGCACTACGGCCGGCGCACAGCGCTGATCTGATGGCAGGAGCCAGGTACTTATCCTGGTCTCCCATGGGGTGCAGGGCCCAAGTACTTGGGCCATCCTCCACTGCACTCCCGGGCCATAGTAGAGAGCTGGCCTGGAAGAGGGGCAACCGGGACAGAATCCGGCACCCCGAGTGGGACTAGAACCTGGTGTGCTGGCGCCGCAAGGCGGAGGATTAGCCTAGTGAGCTGCAGCGCCGGCCTCTCATATAATTTTTAAAAATATTTATTTATTTACTTGAAAGGCAGAGTTGCAGAGAGAAAGGGAGAGACAGAGGGAAAGGGAGAGACAGGGGAAGAGAGAGACCATCTGTTGGATCACTCTGTAAATGGCTGCAATGGCTGGGATTGGGCCAAGCCAAAGCCAGGTGCTTGGAACTCTGTCCAGGTCTCTCATGCGGGTGACAGGGCCCCAAGCAATTGGGCTGTCCTCTGCTGCTTTTCCAGGTGCATTAGCAAGGAGATGTATCAGAAGTGAAGCAGCAGGGATTTGAACTGGCACTCATATGGGATGCTAGTGTTAGACAGGTGGTGGCTTAACTCTGTGCCACAACACCAGCCCCTAAATTTTTATTAAGATTCACTAATTGTTAACATTTTGCTATATTTGCATTTCTTCCTATGTACACAAACACACATGCTCACGTGTATACACATATGAGAAAATTTCTTACAGGCATCATGACACTTCACCCCTAAGTACTTCAGTAAATATTTCTTAGGAGCAAGGGCATTCTCCTACATACCTACAATATCATTGTCATACTCAAGAAACTTAAACTGAATGTAGCCATAGTATCTAATACGTAGTCCATATTCAGAATTCTGTTGCCCCAGTAAGTGTTGTCGGTAGCTGTTTTGCCCTATCCCAGGGCTCGTGCATTGTGCCCAGTTGTTATATCTCTTCAGTCTCCTTTAATCTGTAACAGTTTTTTTTGTGTTAGTGGCATTTTTGAAGAACTTAGGCTAGCTAGTGTTCCTCAGTTTGGCTCTGTTTCCTGGTGATTATATTATAGTTAAATATATTTGTCAAGAATACAATGTGAGTGACATCTTTCTCAGTGTATCACATCAGTGCATGATCAAAACATTGTTTCATTCTTAGTGACACCAAGTTTAGTCACTGGGTTGGGTTGTATCTGCCAGATCTCTCCACTGTATCACTTTCTCTTCTGTAATTAATAAGTGATCTGGCCGGCGCCGCGGCTCACTAGGCTAATCCTCCGCCTAGCGGCGCTGGCACACCGGGTTCTAGTCCCGGTCGGGGCGCCGGATTCTGTCCCGGTTGCCCCTCTTCCAGGCCAGCTCTCTGCTGTGGCCAGGGAGTGCACTGGAGGATGGCCCAGGTGCTTGGGCCCTGCACCCCATGGGAGACCAGGAAAAGCACCTGGCTCCTGGCTCCTGGCTCCTGCCATCGGATCAGCGCGGTGCGCCGGCTGCGGTGGCCATTGGAGGGTGAACCAACGGCAAAGGAAGACCTTCCTCTCTGTCTCTCTCTCTCTCACTGTCCACTCTGCCTGTCAAAAAAAAAAAAAAATAAAATAAAAATAAAAAAAAAAAATAAGTGATCTATTGGCTGATTTCTGGAGATGATACTTGAAATATTTTTGAAATTTAGCTTGGAGATGATACTAAGAAATATTTTTCAAGCAGTCATTTCCTCAGTGGTTTCTTTGAATGTTGCCTGAACTAACTCTTACATTGGTAGTTTAAAAAGTGATTTTCTGTTTGTAAAGTTTCATCTTAATTTATTAGTGAGTACTCTTCTACAAAGAAAAACTGTCATTCTCTTATCTCCATACTCCATTTGTTTTTTCATGTCAGTATGCATTAAAAAAAATCATTGTATTATCCATTTTTATCATTATTCCATTTGATGCCTAAATTATCTGAGTTTTGGCCAGCTGGTACCCCTTCATGCTGTTCATCTGTCCTTTTGCTGTTTCCTCCTCAGTTTTTTAGCACAGTAGGTATTCTGTGATCACCTTTTACTGGGTTAGCCCTAGAATCAACCATTTCCCTAGTATTCATTTTAGTATGCAATGGTGTTTAGAAATTAAGATCTAGGCAAAAAATGTGTTCTTTGCTATATGTTGTCATTTGCTTCTAGGCCCTCTTAAGTGAACAGAGCTAGCGATGAATTTAAAAACACAAAATGTGTATGTATATGATATTTTATGAGGATTTGATACTGATTCCCCCAATTCGCTTTAACAGTGAAGTTCTTAGATTCATTTTGTGTTTGTATCTCCCATCTCTCAACACTGAGAGCCATGGTTATTGAATAGTACCAATGTATATAAAAATATTTGCACAGTACTACAAAATGCAGAAATAGTTTCAGAATTGCTATATGAATAACACTATCAATAATGAATCTGTTGAGTAATGTTTAAATTTCTTTGTAATTATTTTTATCCTTAAGGTATTTCTCACTGAGGATGTACAGTCAGAGCACTGAATTGAAAAATTATTTGGATTAATTTTTTATTATCTTCTGGGTGATTATATTATATATTTGCTATATAGATTAATTTATTTGTGCCAGTATTTGGTTTATGATTTTTTTCCCTCATTATTTTCAAAGTAACTCACACATTAAAAATTAAACATTAACTTGAATCAAAACTCAAATAATCAAAGATATGCACAAACATGTTATCTATTTCCCTCTCCCTTTTTTCTGTCTTTGATCATCCTCTGAAGGTAACCAATTTTATTTCTGGGTTGCTCTTCCTATGTATGTTTTTGCTGAAATATGCAGGTGAATTGTGTATGTGTGTGTGTGTGTGTGTGTGTATGTATATGTTTGTGTGTATGAAATGCATTGTAAGTTCTTATTTTTCCCTTTTCCTAAAGTAAAACACATTATATTAGATGTATTCTTTTGCACCTTGCTTAGTTTGCTTATTTTACCTAATATAACCTTGAAATTACTCTATGTATAAGGTCTTTGTTTCTCACAGCTACGTATAGGATTCCATTTTGTGGATGTATAGTACTATCTTTTTTCAGTCTTTGTAGCATGTAGGCTGATTACGGTATTTGTTGTTATATAAATAATGTTGCAAAGAACAGCTTGTACATTTTTTTTATTGTTGGAATGTATCTCAGAATGAATTCCTCAAAAATGAGGCATCAGAGATTACATTGCTAATAGTGATTAAAACTAATTATTTTCATTTTAGGAGATTTGGATACTGTTGCAGGGCTGGAAAAAGAATTGAGTAATGCCAAAGAGGAACTTGAACTCATGGCTAAAAAAGAAAGAGAAAGTCAGGTGAGTTCTGTAGTCATTCCTGGTTTCTAAATTCCCATTTTCTTTTCAAAATAGTCTATATTTGAAAGAGTACAGTTCTCCAAGTATAATGTCTAATTCTAGATGCAAGATGAACCTTTTTCTTTTTGGAGAAAAATTTAAATAGCATTGCATATACATAATCTCAACAGGATGCTTTTTTTTAAAGAATTTATTTATTTGAAAGGCAGAGTTACAAAGAGGAGAGGCGGAAAGGGAGAGGGAGAGAGAGAGGGAGAGCAGGAAAGAGAGGGAGATGGGGGGGGCGGGGATCTTCCATCTGCTGGTTCAATGGCCACTACAACCAGAGTTGGACTAACCTGAAGCCTAGAGCCTGGAGCTTCTTCCAGGACTCCCATACGGATGCAGGGGCCCAAGCACTTGGGCCATTGCAGAGATGCTGGATTGGAAGTGGAGCATCTGCGACTTGAACCGGCACCAATGGGATGCCAGCACTACAGGTGGTGGCTTTACACACTACACCACAGCACTGGGCCCCAGTGCTCTAGGTTTTGTAATGAGGACTACTAAAGCTGTTTAAGAATTGAAACAATACAGTTTTCTGTATCCATTGCTTCCTGGAATAAAATACTTGTAAAGCACCTGTGAAAAAAGGAAGTGCTATGTAATTGCCAGTTATAATTATCAATTAATATGACATTAGGCCTATTAAATTAGTTTGAAACTCCTGAAACAAGTGAAATTTGAGTATGATCAATAGATGTTATTGAATCCTCCTTATTGCATTGCACTGTGCTATGTCCTTAAATTAGCACTAATGCTCAAAATGAAATGCTTTATGAAATAAATAGTATTGGTCCTATTTTATAGATGAAGAAATTAAAAGATTAACTTTTGTTTTTAACATGAATTATTTGAGAAATAGTCATATAGCTAATAAATGCCAAAGCTAAGGTTTAAACTCAGTCTTTTGTGACTCCAAATACTTACTAAGCATTTATTTCCTGTGCAGATCATTTTTGTTACCTTATGCTTTACTCTTTCTAGCAGTAAGAGTCCTCAACAGTGTTCTCAGGAGAAGCCCCTTAGCTTTACAGAATTGTTTTCCCTTTGCCTGCCCTGTACAGACAGTTGTATGTTCCTCCGCAATGGAGAAGATAATTAGGACCACAAGCAGATTGACAGAGTAAAACTGGAAACGTACATGTTACTCTGTCATCTCTTGTAGAAGGCCTGTCAGTGTCCTGGCTCTCTAAATTGTTTAGCTATTCTGTAGAGTTCCTCAGTTGTATTCTACCTTTCTGCCATAGTTAGGCTTACAGTATTAAACCTGTGCCTGTATTTCTGATGGAACTTTCTTATTATACTCCTTGATTTCATTACTGTCTTCACAAATTCATGCTGTGTGACTCAGTAAGTTTTGAGGATGTGAGAGTGTGTGTCAGTTTAAAAATACCAGTTTTAAAAATCCCCTAGTTCCCCTCATTTTTTGTTTCTACCTTATCTGATTATTCATGCCAGATATTTTAGTTTCCATGTGCTGTTTCTGTTTTTCTCATATATATGAAATCTAGAGTAATGTTACTTTTTGGTTCTGTGCTGTTTCTAGTATCATAAAATTGTAATGCCTTTTAATGGGTATTTTGAGTGAGTGATATTTGTCTATTGCTCATCTTTATGTATCCTTAATCGACTACCTGCCTCCAAGTCCAAGACCATATATATTTATAACCACATTTCCTGTAATATAAAGCATTTACCAACAGTAATGTAGATTTTCCCAAAATTTTAACTATTGCTCATATTGTCTTGAGATAGTAGTTACAGCAGCAGCAGCAACAGCAGCAGTAGCAGTAGTATTTACTGTTCATAGATTTCCTGCTAGGTGCCAGGCATTTTATGTGTATCTTTATCTTAATTCTCATGTAGCCTGGGACAGTAGCTATTATTCTCATTTTATAGTTGAGGAAACCGAATCTCCGCTAAGATTCCTTGTCAAGGAGCTTCTGTCAGGATTTATACCTGTGTCAGTCTGCACGCCTTTATCATGCTGCAATAAACATCTTGCTTTCGTTTTTCTTCAGTGGAGCAGATACCTGATACATAACGATGCAGGAAAGATGAAATGGCCTAGCAAATTTGGTGTCTTATTGTGCTAACTAAAGTGGAGGACATCATTAAACACAACGTTTACAGCTCTGCATACAACATTCTTTGGTGTGGCCTTGCATGGTTATCTGTTGCATCCAGTAGAGCACTATTCATGTTCTTGTTTTTTGTGCGTTGCCGGCTGATAGTGATAGGAGATGGAAAAGCATTTGCCCAGGTATTAAAGTATAAATGTGACAGATATTGTTTCCTCTGCCGCTGACTTCAGGATTTCATCTCTCCGCAGATGGAACTTTCTGCTCTACAGTCCATGATGGCTGTGCAAGAGGAAGAGCTGCAGGTGCAGGCTGCTGACCTGGAGTCCCTAACCAGGAACATACAGATAAAAGAAGATCTCATAAAGGTCTTTCAGAGTTTTTTAAAGACCGCTGGAAAAGTTTGTTGCTCAGAATAACTTAGGATGTCTTCACACAATATTTGGATGTGTTGAGTCCCTTGGCCAGTGCTTATCCATATCACACTTGAAAGTACCGTAGACTGTTTCAAGGGCGTTTGTTGCTCCTTGTCAAACGGTTGTTTTTTTTAATTACTATTGTTTTATCTATACTACTTTTTTTTTTTTTTAAACTTCTAGGACCTGCAAATGCAATTGGTTGATCCTGAAGACATACCAGCTATGGAACGGCTGACCCAAGAAGTCTTACTTCTTCGGGAAAAAGTTTCTTCTGTAGAATCCCAGGGTCAAGAAATTTCAGGAAACCGAAGACAACAGGTAAATTATTAGAATACAAACCTTATTATTTTTTTTTTTACTGCAGGATGAACAATGGGAAAAACTGTCAAATTCAGCTACTTACAAAGGAGTCAGTGAATGATATTTCCTGTTGTGTCTATCCTCTGAAGTTTCCTACTTTATTTATTTATTTCAAATATTTATTCATTCATTTGAAAGGCAGAGTTTCAGAGAGAGAGAGGAAGAGACAGAGAGGGAAGGAGCTTCCATTAGCTGGTTCACTCCCCAGATGGCTGCAACAGCTGAAGCTGGGCAGGTCAGAAGCCAGGAGCCAGGAGATTCTTCCCGGTCTCCCATTTGGTTCAAGGGCCCAAGTACTTGGGCCATCCTCCGTTGCTTTCCCAGGTGCATTAGCAGGGAGCAGGATCAGAAGTGGAGCAGCCGGGACTTGAACTGGCACCCATATGGGATCCAGTGCTGTAGGCAGTGGGTTTACCCACTACGCTACAACGCTGGCCCCAAAGTTTCCTGCTTTAAAGTCTGCATAGATGGGTGCCCCTTTCTGACATTTGTAGTTCTAAGAGGAGCAGCAGTTCTTACTGGACACATACTGTCAGGTATCCCTCATTCATTGTTTCCCCTCTCAGCTGAATCCTTCTCATCTACATGTCCATAATAAAGAGAAAAAACTCTATCTCTAATTCTTTTGTAGTTACCACCCTGTGTCTAACCTTTCTTTAAGGCAAACCTTTCAAAAAGACTTACTTGCTTTCATGAGGGGGCTTCAACAGTTCATGGGCAGCTTGAGTGGAAGGATGGTGTGAATTTCCCATGAACTGTTTGAGGCCCCTTGTCCCCCCTGACTTCATCAACATCTCTTTCCTTGATTACTCATTACTCATCTTGCTGCAGTTTAGCTTTCGGCTCTAATCTTAAACAGATCTCTGCTGGTTATAAATTACCATAGCGCATTGTCTTTATGGCACTTCATACAGCTTGCAGTGACACATGTCTATGACTGGTGAATGTGTTTTTTACCCCCACTAGATAGATTTTCCTTAAAACCCAAAATTACCTAGAAGTTGCTCAATGAATATTTCTTGAATGAATGAAGAATACTAGTAAGTCCTGTTATATATATGCTTCCCTGTTGTCCTTTCCCCCACCTCCTTCCCTCCTTCCCTCCTTCCCTCCTCCGCTCTCCCCTCCCTCCCTCCCTCCCACTCTCCCTCCCACTCTCCCTCCCATTCTCCCTCCCTCCTCCCCTTCCTTCCATCCTTTCTTCCTTCCTTCCTTTTTCAAAGTCCTTTCTTTTAGCTGCTTTTGTTTTTTGGCTTCCCTCTCCTTTTTCTTCTTCTTATCCCATGTTTGAATTTTGCCTTATAGTGTTTTAAAGATAAAAAGTTATAATGAGTGTGACGTTGATTTGAAAACTGTGATATATTGTAGGAAGCTGAGGCAAGTAATAAGACAGTGGGCTTTTTTTAGTCATGGTACATGTGAATGCATTCTTTGTTGTTTTTCTCTCTGTCTCCCTTTGCTATTTGCATATTGCTTCTTCTCTCTTCTTTCCTCAGCTGCTGCTGATGCTGGAGGGACTGGTAGATGAACGGAGTCGGCTCAATGAGGCCTTGCAAGCAGAGCGACAGCTCTATAGCAGTCTGGTGAAGTTCCATGCCCATCCAGAGAAGTAAGAGAGTGACTGTTTTTCCTTTTACTCTTTGAAAAAGTGATTTATTTATTTATTTATTTATTACAAAGATTTACTTATTTATTTGAAAGAGTTGCAGAGAGGCAGAGGCAGAGAGAGAGAGAGAGAGGTTTTCCATCCACTGGCTCACTCCCAAAATGGCTGCAACAGCCAGAGCTGAGCCAATCCAAAGCCAGGAGCCAGGAGCTTCTTCCGGGTCTCCAATGCAGATGCAGGGTCCCAAGGACTTGGGCCATCTTCTACTGCTTTCCCAGGCCATAGCAGAGAGCTGGATCGGAAGTGGAGCAGCTGGGACTGAACTGGTGTCCATATGGGATGCCGCACTGCAAGTGGTGGCCCTACCCGCCATGCCACAGCACCACCCCCCACCCCGCCCTGTATTCTTTTCATTTTTCATTAAGTTCAGATGTGTGTGATACCAAAGAGGAGAGCAAATAAATCAGGGATAATTACTGAGGCTGCCCTTTCTGTCATCTGTTGTGTTGATTGCTCTGAGCCTCAGTTCTAAATCTTGGGTTAGGAATGGTACCTGTTTCACATAGCTCTTGCAGAGATTAAACGAGAAGACAATGCCTTGCACATAATAAGCACCCAGGAAAGGTTTTTTTTTCTTTATCTGCTTAATGTCCTGTTAAAGGCTGTCCTATTATAACAATAAGACTGGCCCTGATACTTATTTAGTATCTTAAAGAAAATATATTCCTCATCATGATTAATATCACTCTGGGATGACTGATAACCAACATGGTTAATATAGTTTCTTGTATGGCTTAATTTTGTCTTATATGTCTTTCTAGTTCATTTTATCTTTCATTTTTTTTCTCATTTTTCTTCCTTCCTAGTCCATTCTTTCTTTCCTTTCAAATTTTTATTATTTTACTATTTACTTTCTTCTAATTCATTATTGTGTGTTTTTTTTTTTTTTTTTTTTTTTTTTTTGACAGGCAGAGTGGACAGTGAGAGAGACAGAGAGAAAGGTCTTTTTTTGCCGTTGGTTCACCCTCCAATGGCCGCCGCGGCCGGCGCACTACGGCCGGCGCACCGTGCTGATTCGAAGGCAGGAGCCAGGTGCTTCTCCTGGTCTCCCATGGGGTGCAGGGCCCAAGTGCCATCCTCCACTGCACTTCCTGGCCACAGCAGAGAGCTGGCCTGGAAGAGGGGCAACCAGGACAGAATCCGGTGCCCTGACCGGGACTAGAACCTGGTGTGCTGGCGCCGCAGGCGGAGGATTAGCCTATTGAGCCGCAGCGCCGGCTCATTATTGTGTTTTTAAAAATGCTTTCTTTCTATGTCAGGATAATGAATGCAGAGGAACTTAATGATAGAACTACTTGATTGTGTTAGCTTTTAAAGAACCTCTGCAACTTTAGTCTTTTGAATGAATTCTTTTTCAGAGCATTGTCAAGTTTTATAGCAGATGAGAACATAATTCGTTTTTCCTGGATTTTAGTGCTTCAGAAAGTAAAGCTCTTAGATAATGAAATTTCTCTTCTTATGGACTAAAGGGGTATGGAATTAATCTTAGGAGCTATAATTTTATGTGATATTGACCCAGAACCTAGCATAAATGGGCAAACTCTGAAGAAAGGAGTAGGCCTTGTTAACCCAGCAGGGGTGAACACGAGTGCCCAACAAAGACGCCTTCCATTTATTGTGTCCTGCAGAACCATTACTTTAGAATGTCTCATGGCTGAGTGGCAATGATGTCTCTTGGGAAATATATGTGAGTTCATTAAATTGATGACTAATCCTTTTTCCTCCACGTGGCATGTTTAATCAGCTCTGAAAGAGACAGAACTCTGCAGGTGGAACTGGAAGGGGCCCAGGTGTTACGCGGTCGACTAGAAGAAGTTCTTGGAAGAAGCCTGGAGCGCTTAAGCAGGCTGGAGACCCTGGCCGCCATTGGAGGTGGGGAACTGGAAAGTGTGCGAGTTCGTCACAAGCATGACTTCTGAGCACTGGCGGGTCAGACTGCAGCCCAGGATGGAAACCTTGTTTGCACTAACCAGAGGGAGCCTTGTCTGACTTCCTAGAATTAAATGGTGACTTACTAATGATAGAACTGGTGCAAGTAGCATCAACCACAAAGTGGAACTCACTTTAGCCTACCTGTATCTCATTGTACATATCTATGAATTGATGGTGGAGGTGACAAAGTGTATTTGCACATTTTAAATCATTCCATTTTAGTTTTTCCACCCATATGCATTCCTTTCCCTAGCCCCTTCTCATTCCTTCATCCTTCTATGGGCCAATAAAGTTTATTCCTCCCCAGTTTCACAATCCATTTCCTATGTTCCATATCATGTCATAAATGCATGTGTGTATTATTTTTACCATTCAATCAACTCCTGCTCTTTGAGTGAGAGCACTTTTTAAATTAAATCAAAGGATAAAGTAGATCAGAACTAGGAGAGTGGTCTTGTAATGGTAGACTGCAGGTGTTGAGAAGGCCAGTTAGAGATCAGAGGCAAAGACTATTAAGGTGTTTACAGTAAAGCTTTAGCCCTAGTGTTGTTTGAGTTAAATATTGAATGACACAGGTGCAATTAAATTGGTGCAGATTAAATCCAATTTAAAATTATTTCTTCACTGATCCCTGTAGATTCCTTTAAACCAAGGGCATGTTATTTAGTCAGAACAAAATTTCAAGAAAGGTCTTTCAGAGCCAGAATTCTCCAGGTACAAAGGTAATTTCAAATGCAGTGTCTCCCTTTAAATTCAGTATTCCACTAAATAGCTTATTATAGCCAGAAGAGAGTATTGCTTCTATACTTCCATTTGACAGTGGCAGGTTCTTATAATTTTCAATAGTGTATTTCTGGAGTCTTAAATGTCATGAGTGTGAAAAGTGACCAGATAATTTTGGAGCTTTGAAGGCTCAGCACCATGAGGTTTCTTTTTTCTGCTGCACATAAGTTTCTTAGATTAGAAACTGAGATTTCAGTTCAATTAAATATGGAATTTGGGGGGTAGCGATTGACAGCTTCCAGTGCCACAAATGTGATTGAGGGTCCTTTCTAAACTAGGTGGGACACATTCCATTTTTTTTTTTTACATGACATTTTATTTCTTTCACATTCCTGTGTTGACATGGCTTATATTACAATATGAATCCCTTCCAAGTTTCTGTAAGTTTACCTGTTCCTGAAACAGATAGAGCTTCAGTCAAATTAAAATGGATAGGAAGAAAATGTTCTACTGAAGAAACATCCTGGAATCTCCTAAGTGGTTTGCAAAGATTGGCAGCTATAAGCCCTTCTCTTAATAGAAATGTCATTCCAGTCTTAGTGGCTTTTAAAGGGAAAAGGAGTTGTTTGAGAAAGAAGGTATAAGCAGAACCACCTGCTTTTCTTTCTCTTTCCATTTTAAGAGCCTCTTTCCTACAAAAAACTTTTTGTAACTTCCCAAAAGTGAGGTGGATAATGGATGTGGTCAGTAGAAATGTCAATCCATCCAGTACTAGTCTGTCATGTCATTACAACAAGGCATTTAGGAAATGTCTTTCCTTAATTTTACTAATAGATAAAGGATACTCTTTAAGTCTCCTATTAAGATTCAACCATAGGTGATTTTTGGGTCTAGGGTCTCATGGTGAATATAGTGATTAATAGTAAATACACCTTATTTCTATCAACGTCCAATGAAAGTGAGTTGATAGAAGGATGAATTAAGGGTGTGATCTTGACACCATAAATTTGGCTAAGATCTGGCACTAACTTGCTGGTCTTGCTAGCAGGAATGAGGCATGCAAATGGTGTTACCAGGAGAGAGCCCACTGTTCTCACAATTTTATATGATAATTTGATGTCTGAATAGAGAATATGATTCTGATGAATTTTGTCTTAACTCACAGATGGGTGATACTGTGATTGGATACATCATTCATATAATCATATTTACTATAGTATCATATGATTCCATTCGCCTTCCAGGAGCATAACTTTTTATCTTGTTGGATTATTCTACCTTGTCAGGCATTTTTCAACATTATAATAATTTTAGCTAAAGCATCATGTGCTTATAGAATCTTGTGTTGAATAAAAAAATCTTCAAAAAGAAATAATGAAGTAAATTTTTACTTAGGCCATGCTTGATCAGAAGTATAGAACTTAAAATGAGAAAAATCTAGGTGGATACATTTCATTCTTGCCACATTTTCTCCTTTAATAATATGCAGAGTTACAAGTCATCAGGGTAGATGAAGTTTTTACAACTGGTTTTTAGAACTATAGAATTGAAAAGGATATATAATAGTATTTATTTTGATTGAAATAGAAGTCTTTATGACAAATTTCATCTAAATTTTTTTCTGTTGCAGGTTTAAACTATATTACTGAAATCTGATGATTGTTAGTGCTTAGTATAAGTCAACATTTGTCTGATGTCCTCTTTTTGGCTATTTAGCCAAATTAGGACTTTTTTGAAAAGGCATTATTGGGCTATTTCAATAGATAAGCCTTTTACTTTAATAGGGTTTACTTTTGTTCCTCAACTCCCACTTCAGTCCTCTACACCTGCTTTTTATTTATTCTGTTGTGGACAGTGAAAATATTTTTAATACATCTACTTCTTAGGGAAAGCACATTTTTCTTTGTTCATAGTTTAAAAAGATTTTTCAATTATATTATATAATAAGAAATCTATTAAGGTTAAAGAAAATCTTAACCTGTATAGGATATTAGATCCCAGCCACTTAGAAGGTTCTTTAGTATATTCCACTCACACAGTTTATACCTATATGACTTTATGGCAGATGTGCATAAAAGACCTATCAGAGACATGCTTATTTATGCTTCTAATTCAGTATCTGGATTATAAGAAGGTTGGCTCATTGCTTCAAACCAGTTCAAGAAAATTGATTGGAATTTCTCTGCTTTAGTCTTCAGGTTGGATCTAAGGTCTTCAGATTAGGGAAAGACAGAGAAGGTCACACTACCCTGGAAATTACTCATTTCCTTGAGAAATAAAGATTGACTTATCTAAAGTTCCTTTTCTTTAGTCTATAAACCTTATAGAGAACAATAGCACCTTTGCTTCCCTTGAGCTAGAATTAGGAAACTTTAGTTCCTAATGGAAGAATAAAGTCATTGTTTTCTGGTTTCATGATCTTTTTATATGAAAGAGTCACAGAATCTTTACATTTGACATCCCTGAAAAATTCAAGTTGCCTTTTCAACAAAGGGCATCAGATAGTATCCTGCAGGTCTGTAGCCAGGGTCCTGCAAGAAAAGGTGTTAGACTTCCATGAGGTTAAGAAGTATTAGTATCCCCCACACTTGAAGTCTGCCTTCTGCCTTGCCTTGAGGAAATCACATTAGAGGTAGAATAAATGAAGTCTACTCACTTTTTCAGACACCATCATTCTGTGAGATGCAAGCACATATTTTCTCTGATTCTCTTAAGGTTAAATCTCCTTTTGGTAGTATGAAGCCGTTTGTATTATGGAAAGAACAGCTGGAAATGTGGAGCTATTATAGGACAACCCAACATTAAAAAGCAGAAGGAGTGAGTCAGTAGGCTAATACATTGTATTGGTAGTCTAATACATTGGAGTGATTACTGTAGGGCGATAGCTTTGAGTGTTGATGCGTTTTTGGAATATGAATTTAAGCTACTCTTCACCATTTGCAGCAATATCTGTTAAAGCGGGATTAGAAAACAACTGTTACTTTTAAGTAGTCTGAGTATTGACAAAAGGTAAGTCCTCAGTTGCTTTCTATGTAATCATGTGAGGCAGGATGGATTTCTCAAATAAAATTGTGCCTCTGACAAAGAGTGGTAATCAGAGGGGAAACCCAAAACTGTAGAGCTGACAATACTTATTTCATCAGATTTCAAATAGAATAATTAAAGTGGCAGTGATGTGCTAACTTTTTATGTTACTTCATTTTTTTTTTGTTATTTAGATTTTACAGAAATAAAAATATTTATCATATTCTTTCCCTCTTCTAAAGCTGGAAGGATAAAATATATAAAAAGTTAGGCAACATCAGAAAAATGATCTCAAATAATATGAAGAGCAGGACTGTTAAATACATGAACCAAATGTTCCACCATGCTCCCTTGAAGAACTCATTGGCCAGCAAATGCTTGGAGATTTGCTTTTTGCAGTTGTCAAAGTCATTAAGGTCCCTTTCACAATCTAAACACTTCAGATGCATGTGTAAACACAGGTGTTTTATAAATCATGAATTTCTGTGTTCACGAAGTATCAGTTTGAGAATATCACTTAAAATTTTGTAGGCTGTTGAGAGAAATTAAAGTGATTCCTAACAGTTTCGGGGAAGAAGGAAGTACCATGTAAAATGATCAGAACTTTGGGGTTAGATTCTATCCAGCACTATTTCCCCGCCAAAGTTAAGCTGTATGTTTTTCTCTGGAAGTTATCTCTTCCTAGCTCCATGCTGTTAAACTGTGTTAACATTTGTGCTGAAGAGTGTACATTTTTTATGTATAAAGTGTTAGCATTTCAGCTACTTTAGTTGAGACACAACAAATTGTTACTGATCCAATAAAAGTATCAAAAGGCCAACAGAAGCTATTTGATTTCATTCTTAAAAGATGTATGAGAAAGAAATAAAGTACTTTTTTTTTTTCACTTACCACTTAGAGGAAAATCAGTCTATCAGTTGTCCTAAAATTCTCAGTCAATTAAGGCTCTGTGGAATGAGATTTATTTACCTAAAGGAAGAAGAAGAAACTTGAAATTTTCTCCTCCCAAAAGAGTAAGACTAAATTAACAGCTTTGCACTTTTCCTAGAAACGTGAAGTGGGCTACTTTACCTTAAAAATCCTCCCATGCTCTCCTTGCTTTAACTGGTAGTCATATGAGAAGGCAGGACAGAGATTTAAGGAGGTTGTTGTGGGTGGTGCTGTCTCTTTAAATGTTCCCAGAGACACTTGCTGCTATGGTCCTTGAGGAAAAGAGACCATGAGCAGGAAGAGTTTCTTGACATCGTAGAATAGGTACAGCAGTCATATCTTCCAGTCTGCCCAGGACAGTCCTGCACACATGTCCCCATCAACCTAAAGACAGCTGACTCTCGTTTTAGAATAATGAATTCATGAATAATGAATAATTACTGTTTTGAAAAAGAAACTCTTCAGAATCCTAGTGAAATTTCATATCCCCTAAAGTGTTTTGGATTATAGTTTGATTTTATAAAGTTACTTAACTGCTTTCTGGAAAAAAAAAAAAAAAGGAGCTGAAAGACTCTTGAGAGACATCACAATGGAAAGACAAAGGTACACCATGGGAAGGGCTTGAGCCATTTTCTTTGACTTCAGTTCCAAGGCCAGAATCTGGATGAAGAATTTTATTTCTTGGCAGAAGCTGTGGGAGACTACATATAATCTTGATTTTTTTTGTGTGTCTTGAAGGGAATGGATGCAGGTGAATTTACAGGTTGAAAGGAGACTTTTTGTCCTTGATTCTTTGATATAGCATCATATTGTGAAATCAGCAGTTGCTGGCTCATGACATGAACATGCGAGATCTTGTAATGAGCACATGGCAGAGTGCCTGGGTTTGAAGGTGAGGCCGACCAGAAACAGCCTAGTGCAAGAGCCCAGCACTGGGGGAAAGAACATGGCATGGCAAACGTACTCATGCTGTAAAGGTGTAGATTTCAAATCCCCTTTCAAAATCAGTAAATTGCTGACCCCTGCTGTGTTTCCAGCAACTATATGGGAAAATACTACCTCTTTTCTGTTGATCCCATATAAATGGTTTAAAGGGGAAATCATGACTGCAGAGTAGAATTTGAGGAAAATGGTCTTGACCACCCAGTTTGGATGCCTTAGAATAGAATTGAAGTGATACTTCATGAATTCCCCGATACAGATTATTCCCACGTGGCAGAGCTTCAAGGCAGTTAAATGCTGATGAATCCTGTTTGTAAAGCACCTGTTCACCAACACCTCTGAGCCTTTTCAACTGTGTTGTGGAGCAGGGAGAACAAACTTTTATTTCAAGCCCTCTGCTGAGGGGAACAGGTATTTAGGAGGGAGAAAGTACAGGTAGAACAGGTAGAATCAAGATCATCCAGTTAATAGCTGTAGTTATAAACCCTCTCTGCTGACACATTTGGGTTCTGTAGCTTCCAACTTTTTCAGTTCTCTAGCAGCCCATGGTGCCACTTCAGTTTACCAATAATAATAGTTTGAAATATTGTTTAAAGGTCACATTAACTAACATATTCTGTGCCAATCACTGTTTTAAACACTTCAAAATCAGCAAACCCTTTTAAGTTCACACAAATGTTTGGAGTGCATAATACAATTAATCATACTTAATATACAAGAAAATTGAGTTACAGAAAGAATGACTTGCCTAAAATCAAATAGTGACAAAAGCACAATTGAACCTAGACATTCTGGCTCCAGAGTCCATGTTCATAATCATTATTGCATCCTCAATTTAAAACGTTTCACCAAACTATGAATTTTTGCCTCAATGATAAGAAAATATTTGCATAATGTTTAGGTTTTCACCCAGGATTATTTTTCATACTTTCCAAAATCTAAAGAAAGGACATTTTGTGTGGCTCAGAGGCTAGAAAGTTCCAAAAGCCACAACATAAGAACTTCCAAAGAAGTTTCAGATAAAAAGTTTATTTTTTTAAATAAAAATGCCAGACATGAAAGACTTATCCAAAAGAGTCAAGTTAACTTGGAGGCATAGGTAGTTAGCTTTCAGAGAATCCAAAGGGAGCAACCATTTTATTTCCAGTTTCTTTCAAAATAAGCAAATTCATTAATTGAAGTATGGGTCACTTTAAAGCACTCCATACAATGAAGTTAATGGTTTTCTTACTTTGCTCATGAAAGCTTAGAAAGAGGTATCACGCACAAAAGGGAAGCACTTTTTATTATTATTTACTTAAAAAATGGAAATGGTATCAGAAAGAGGAATGTTTAATGTAAACTTAAATATAGGACATTGTGTGAGATCATTAACTCATTTTATTCCCACAATGCCTGTAAGATTTCTTTAGCTTTATTCTTTTACTCAAATATGTGGGAAAAATTTTTCAGTATTCTAACACAAATTGGTAAAAGGCTGATCAACCCTTAAGTTCACATAAGAGAAATATAGCAGACTGTGAGATAGCTTTAAAAAAGGAAGAAAAAGGGCAAATTGTACAAAACACCTATGTAGTAGAGTGTTGGGATCAGGTGGACATTCTTCTTTCGCCTCCATCTAATTCCTGATAAAGTCAGAAGTATAGCATATTGCCCCCAAGTGAATCAAAGAGAGGGACCATTATCCAGAAATACAGATGTGGCATCAGATGGGCTGGCAAAGGTAAGTGGAGGGCAGAGCCTATTATATTAAAGACCTCGAAACCAGTGATAGTCACCTTTTCTAAGTCCCACTGCACTTACTCCTTGGAACATAGGCCTGGCATGACTGTTCCACCACTAAAGGTAAGGGCCTGAGGATCCTGACCCCATAGAGAGCTGAACTGCTTTCAACTACAGGGTCGCAGAAGGAAACAGTGTGAAAAGTATGTTTTCTTAACCTGTCACTGAGTGGGACAATTCATTTCCTGTTCAGGAAGGAAGGTTGTGCTTTCTACTGCCCTGTAGGGTGAGATTTTGTGAAATGAGTGTGGTAGAACGCAGGTGTCCTCAGGTGAATTAGCATCCTGTGCTCACTGAGTCTTCCAAGCAGTCAAAGCTACTCAACCAGTGACCTGAATGAAATGGTTCTGGAGCTAGCCAGAAAAGCCAGAAAGGGTGTTAGAAATTCCTGCAATGCAAAAAAAAAAAAAAAAAAAAAAAAAAAAAAAAAAAAAAAAAAAAAAGAAAGACAAAGAAAAAGAAAAAAAAAAATTCCTGCAATGCATTGTCTGCCCTGGATCTCTAAGGATGCTGAGTACTGATGGCGCCTCCTCAGGAACAGGGTCTTGACTTGGTCCAAAGTTGACACAACGCTCAGTGAGGATCAGGGAACTGCAGATGTTGGGACTGTGTGCTGCTTACTGTCTCTCAGTTCTCTGATGAGATCAGCCTGGGCCATTGCAAATACCTTGGTCCGAGCTGAAGTTACCAAGAACTAGAGTATAGATGTGGACTGCTCCGGTTCATCTCAGCTGCGAAGGATACTGAATGCTCAGTGTTCATTCGTGGATGTCTTCCCAGGAACAGATTGTTTGGTCTTGGAGAAAGACGCAAAGGTATTACTTGTCACAAGAAATGGTAGCATAGCTCTTATCAGGTCAACTGTGCAGCCTTGGACAAGCCACCTCATCTCTTTGAGGCCCAGGTTATTACCTGGTCAGAAAAGGAGTTTCAACAAGTTGGTTGCTGAGGTCAGGATCAAAATTAGATCTGAAGATTCTGAAACTTGGGCAGATTCTGTGTTCAAATGAATTAACTGTATGGATGCCTACAGTTTTAGAAAAAAATCAGTAATCCTGTGGACCACAGTCCTTGATCTAACGTTGGTCAATTGTTTAACCAATGGGAAGAGGAAGAAATGCCCCACATTTGTGCTGTCCAATATGGGTACCCCCAGCTGCATGTGGCTACCCAAGTAAAAAAGTTTAAACAAAATAAGAAATAGAATCCTTCCAGCGTAGCCGCATTTCAGGGGCTCGAGGGCCACCTGTGACTGGCGCCTATGCTATTGGGCAGCACAGACACAACATGGCCACCACTGCAGAAAGTTCTGTCAGTGCTGGCCTAGAACTTTGTCTAGATCACAAACCTTGTACCTTGGAGCAGAGGGTAGATGTTTTTCCTCTAGGGTGATAATGCCCATCTTTGGGGAATGAAAGTATGGATTAAATCCCACTTGGGCAAAGCAGGGCAAGAAAGCCTTCATGCGAAGGGTGCTGACATGGCACAAGAGTTTGAGAAACACGGGAAGGAGAGGGTGGGGAAGGCATTTGGAAATATGAATCATTCTGTGCCTTGGGTCTTGATTAGACTTGGACTTCTGGAGGCCACCAGGATCCCAGGAGGGGAGGTCCACAGAGAGATTATCACCCTCGGCACAACTGATCCCAACAGTGGCAGAGTGTGAGATGAGCAGAGCTGTCCTAATCCTCAGGGAAGGAAGGAACTTCTCAGTACTCAGTGTTGGGAGCTAGGCTGGTCGTGTGCAGCCCATGTTACAGAGGGAAAGTTGTTACACAGCCAGTCACTGGTAGGAAGAATTCAGGCTGTCCCGAAATGGGAGAGAGGCCATTGGCTGCTGAGGTGCAAGACCATGCAGTCAAAGCCATCCTGCATCCTGAGGTTTAGACTGGAGCTTTAGAAACTACCAGTGACACTAAAAGACAGCTTTTTTGTTTGTTTGTTTGTTTTTCTGCCTCCCCTGCTGGCCCTGCTGGCTAGGGGCCCAGGCATATGGGGGAAGGAAGAAATCAGAAGTAGATGGCTAAAAAGACTAATTGTACCTGCTGTCTGGAAGCCATCTGTGAAGGGAATCACCTTTCTTTTCTGGACTTACTTGCAGGTGCAGCGACAGGGGATGACACTGAAGATACCAGCACCGAGTTCACTGACAGTATTGAGGAGGAAGCTGCTCACAGGAGCCACCAGCAAGTAAGTCAGTGTCAGGTTCGGGGGTTCCCAGGGTGGGAGGCGCACAGCCCTTCTGAGGTCTGATGCCTCCTGTAGCCCATCTGGACTTGGAGTGAGATGATACCTTTTGATATAAACCACTTCCTGGCTGCTTCCTGATCTCCTGAGCTTTCCAGCTGCCTCTTCAAGCCACAGCCTCACTCCACCTTCCTCTCTAATCTACTCTTTGATTTTTACTACTAAAATTTCTTCCTTCTGCTTCCCCCCTTCTGCCTACCTTTGCCTCTGTATACTCTTTGTAGCTAAAGCTTTAGAAAAATGTTTACTTACAAGCCATGGACACTTCTCCTCTTGGGCCTTGGTAACTGGAATACACTCTAGAAAGCAGGGAGTCCCCAAAGGGCAGCTTGGTCACAGGGCCTAGGACCTGGAGAATGCCCTCTGAGAAGCTTCAAGAGGATCAAAACGCTTCCAAAGCAGGGATCTTTCTTGATGAAATCTTATTATATGAAAGGGAACTCAGTTGCACAACCTGACACATCACCTAGGTCATGACGACTCAAAGACCAGCAGATGGTGCTTCATCGGCAAGCTCCAGTCAAGCCTCAGAACTTGCTGCCCAAGGCTCAAACCCTGTTGTCACCATCAGTGAAGGTGAAACCAGCACGTTCTCAAGCCCAAGAGTGAATGTCCTGTACCTCAGAAATTAAGTCACCGGTAGTGATCCCACAGCACTCACTGGAACTCCTGTCTCCACCTTGCTCAGTGACACTGAGTAATCACACCTCCTAGATGGACCATGCCTATGACGCTCCAGTTGTTCAGGTGAAAGGGGGTCACTGGTCAATATCCTTCTGCAAAAGTAACTGAGCTTTTCCAACGACAGCTTTGTTGGTGCTCTTAGGACAGCTGTAGCGGGAACGAGGCTTGCTGGGTCTGCCTGTATGTCTCCTTCATAAGAAAAAGAGGAGACATCTTATAAACTTATAAGAGGCCATGATTTGGCACCCACCATCTCTGGCTTTTGAGGATGTGAGTTTGGGATACCTTTCAAGTTCTCACCAATTTCTTTACCTTCTAGAAAGATGCCCATTTTGTTGTCCTGTCCATGCCTGACCTTGCTTGTCCCTTGAGTTCTTGCATGAGCTCCTCTTGAAGAGCTTCTCCTGAGCTTTCCTAACCTATGGTTACAACTTTAATCATGCGTACCACTGTCCCTCTGAGAGATCCCTCTGCCCCGTGTTCCCTGATTTCATTGAGGATCTTGGGTGAAAAAGAAGGAGCTGTAGGATGAATGAATATCCATTCTAAAAGAGATGCTAGGTTGGGATGTTGACTGGTCACTGATGGTTACAGAGACCATGAGACAGGATTAACCCCAGAATAAGTGAACAGGAGACCAGATGTGGGGAGATATGTCTGATTGACATGGTCAGCTGTCCCTGATCATTTAAGTCCTTTGTTCAAATTCTCAGTTGTAGGCAAACTGGCCTGTGAATCATTTCTTCCTCAACCTCCTCTATAACCCAGCATGGAGAACAGGACTGGACCCCATTCTGAGATGGTCTATCTAGCCCAGAATGAACTTTTAAATCGGGGAATTAATGTTTTCCTCACTATGCTTGCCATGGTACTTGGCATAAGGAGTATTTAGTATAATCATAGGTTAAGGAACCTTTGAGTCAGGGCTTGACTTGTGATAAAGCGTATGTCTGTTGAATGAAGAATCTTTTAGATAAGCATCATTTTTTTTTTTTTTTGTATCGCTTTTCCTTGAAAATAGTTCTACAGCTTTGGATAGGAGGAACTATGGTGTGCGAAATCATTGTAAACTACTTCATCTTTTCTGGAGTTTGAGGTTATGACTGTCCTGCTACAAATTAAATAAAGCTTGCTTTGCCATACTGTTTTGTGTCCAGATTCTCAAACATTTGTTTAGTTGTTTCCAGGGAAGTAACCACTTAAGATTAGGCTCTGTTGTGTCCTTGGGAAGTAAACCTTATTTTTGACAACCAACTCCCTTCCTACCTCAAGAATACACATATTTCCCCTAAGAAACTCATCCAACTTTGTGCACCTTCCGACGAAAGAATGACCTTTTGCTCAGACAAGTTGATTCCTTCCTACTTTTGGACTCACTCACCTAAGGAAGCTTCAGGTCTGGACATCTGATACTAATTTTCCCTAGGGATAGCCAACAAACCCCATTCTCAAGCAAATATCGCATCTATAATAAACACCTAGGAAATTCCTCTGGAAGAAACTAAACCATTGCTTTTCTTCATTTAAAACTTTGCAAAGGAGAAAAGCTAGTCAAGAATTGGGATTCAAATACAAATAACAGAAGTCCATATACTGTGATAAAATTGAGAAAAGGTATTTTAAGATAATTATTAATCTTATTTTGATTGACAAATCATACTTTTATATTTTATGGGGTACAATATGATGATTTTATATAAATACTATGTGGAACTATTAAATTGAACTAATTAACATACCCAACACTTTGCCTATCTATTTTTTTTTATGGTGAGATTTTGAAATCTACTCTCTTATTTTGAAATTACAATACGTGATTGTTGGTCATTGTGCCATACATCTGAAAACCTATTACACCTGTCTGACACTTTGTACACTTTGATAACAATTTCCCTTCTCTCCCTTTCTACTCCGCTCCCTAGCCTCTGGTAACCATTTGTCTATTCTCTGCTTCTATGAACTCAACTTTATTAGATTCCAAATACAAGGGAGATTATGCAGTAATTGTCTTTAGATGCTAGCCTTATTTCAGCTAGCATAAGGTCCTCCAGATTCATCTATACTGTTGCAAATTACAGGATTCCCCATCCGTCACCATCCTTTTAAGGTTGAATAGTACAAGGATACTTCAAAAAGTTTGAGGAAAAAAATGCAATTAAAAACTAAATTTATTTTGGTGCAAAAATTTTGAAATCCATGCTGGGTGTTTTCCATAATATCCATTTCATGAACCTTTTGGAAACCCCTCATGTACATATATTTAAAATTTTAGCACCAAAATCTAACTATTAATTTCATTTTCTGTGAGCTTTTTGGAGTCCCCTGATTGTGTATATTCTACCACGTTTCCTTTATCCATTCACTCAGTGGTGAACACCTAGGTTGATTCCCTATCCTGGCCACTGTGAGTAGCACTAGAGTGGGCGTGTAAGTGTCCACATATTTTTGATGTGTTAACTTCAGTTTTTTTTTGAAATGTTCCCAAAAGTGAGATTACTGAATCATGTGGTGGTTACATTTTTTGTTTTTTGAGGAACCACATGCTGTTTTTCATAATAGCTCTATTAATTTATGTTCCACCAACAATGTTTAAGAGTTCCTTTTTCTCTGCATTCACTCACTCAACAATTGTTATCTTTTTGATACAGACCATCCTAACAGATATTAAGTGATCTCTCATTGTGGTTTTGATTTGCATTTCTCTAATATTAGTGTGCTGAGCATTTGACAAAAGCTAATTTTTGACATCCTTAATGCTGACTTATTTTGTGAGAGAACCCAGTACACAAGAAAGTTAAATTGTATGGAAGTAATAGTACAAGTGAATTAGAGGCCGGCGCCGTGGCTCACTAGGCTAATCCTCCACCTTGCGGCGCCGGCACACCGGGTTCTAGTCCCGGTCAGGGCGCCGGATTCTGTCCCGGTTGCCCCTCTTCCAGGCCAGCTCTCTGCTGTGGCCAGGGAGTGCAGTGGAGGACGGCCCAGGTGCTTGGGCCCTGCACCCCATGGGAGACCAGGAAAAGCACCTGGCTCCTAGCTCCTGCCATCGGATCAGCGCGGTGCGCCGGCTGCAGCGGCGGCCATTGGAGGTTGAACCAACGGCAAAGGAAGACCTTTCTCTCTCTGTCTCTCTCTCTCACTGTCCACTCTGCCTGTCAAAAAAAAAAACAAAAAAAAAAAAAACAAAAAAAAAAACCAAGTGAATTAGAAATGTGAAAAACAAAACCTGTGAGAGAGAAATAACTTAAAATAGATATAATCAATTCATATTGCCATCACACATCCTGGAATCCCTGTTTTTTTTTTTTTTTTCTTCTGAGGGAAAGCACAGAAATATTTGCTTCTCTTAGTTGATTAAAACTGATGAAAAGGCTAACATTTCCATTTAAATTGTATCTACTTTTAAATTTTAAAGTTAGCCAAACTGGAGACCCTTTTGTGATGAAAATATGAAAACCTAAACTTTAGTCCAGGCAAAAATCAGATCTCTAGGCAGTGACTAATTTTCTCATTTTTAAAACAGTGAATTAGACCAGATAGACCTTAATATTCTTCTGGCACTAATAATTTATGGATTGTATTTTTCTTTGTAAAGAAGATGAGTATTTTGAAACCAATGGAATTAAGTAATGTTCGTCCAGGAAGCACTTTATAAATGGACAGACTTCTTTAAAGTCAGACATCAGTTTTAAGCGGAAGGAACTCTTTAAAGTTTAGAAAGGAATAAGTGTTATTTTAGTTAAGTAAGTTTGAGGGAGTTTCTATAGAAAGATAAAATCACATAGTTTAAGGGGGGCAGAGTTAACCAGTCCCCCCTCCTTTATTTTGTCACAAAAGCTTGGTGACATAGCTGGAGTGACCAGCAGCCTGAATAAGCTGGCAGCAGAATCTTAGAATCCAGGAGCCAGGAGCCTGCTGGATCTCAGGCTACAAGCCCCGGGTGGGACTGGTGCATAGGAATTGAGCATTTGTGGATCTCTTTCTTCTGTGCCATGGGTGCACATCTCTTTCCAACCTCAGCTGCTATGCTACTGACCACCATTACACATGTGTGCTGTGAAACAATCCTATTGTGAGTGTGTGGTCTGGGCTTTACCGTGCCTTGTTGCAGGGAAGAGCAGAAGTGTGCCATCCAAACAGTTCCAACAGTCATTGATCCAGATAAGTGGTTCTGTTCTGGACCCCATTCTGTTGAATGTATTGGTGACCAGAATGAAGGTATAAAGCCTTTAACTAATTCTACAAGTCATCCTGAATCAGATGGCCACTACATGATTTATGGAGATGCACATAAAATATTTTGATGAATTTGATAATTGAGAAGTGACTCTGTATAGCCAGAATGGATTTATATATGGCAAGTACAAGTCACAGTATTTACAGAGATAAAACAACATGACCCAGACTTAGCTCTGGAGGAGCAGTGGAAATCAGGAGGTCTATGTTGATCTGAAGTTAAGTGAAACCTCCAAATGCTGTCTCAGAGGAACCGAGAAGCCAATCTGATATTGGGATGTGTTAAGATTAGTATTGGACTGACAGGCAAAATAGCCTGGTGCTAAAGTAAGCAATCAGGCTCAAAGTAGATTATCATATTCAGATTTGATTTCTACATTTATAAAAGCATGGCAAAAAAAACTGGAGAAGATCCCAAAATGAACAATGATAAAATCTAAAAGTTAACACATTCCGATTTGAAGAGAAAACACAAGATCTGTTTTAACTGAAAGAGGAGTAGCTTCAAGAGTATCCTCAGGGAAAAAGAAAGGTATTGGACTTTTCCCTCTCCTGTGCCTAGATTTGCAGAGAGTTTGTCTGACAGTGTCAGCAAAAGGGTAATGACTAAGGAGTACAGAGGGTGCCGGGCAGGGTGGCTTCACCCCACCGTCTCAGTAGTTGTAGGGCATGATTCTCCTGCTGCCCATGAAGTCCAGCTTGCCTTGTCTTACCTGTAGCTCCTGTGTTGCACTAGTTCTGTAATCATGACTGCTCTTCCCTTGTACCCCGCATCTTCCCTTTCAGTCATCCCTCTTGGCGTCTAAGTTACAGGCAGAATTTTAGGATTTGAGACTGGTATCTTGTGCCATGATTGGCAGTCCAGGACTCCAGTGTCGTGGACCTGATGAAGCTCCCCGACTTGTAAGAAGACTTCCTGGGAGTTCTGTACCTACGGAAGAGAAACATCAAAGTGTCCACATGCTTCAGTTTTGGCTAACTCCATTTGTATCAATTTCCTACATGCTTGGGTGTTTTCACACCCATTTCTGGGTTCCCATCTTCTTCCCCCTGTGCACTTGGTGTGTCCTTACCACCCGCACCAGTGTCAGCACCTTGTGACTGAAGAAGTCCTTGGTGGGAGTTCTTTTTAGGTCTGCTTCCTTTATCCCTATTACAGACCACCCCTGCAATGTCCTGTTCTTGGATCCTCTTTAATGACCTAACTTCTTTAACCTCTGATTTTTTTTCAGCTCATCAAAGTGGCTTTGGAGAAAAGTCTAGCAACTGTGGACACCCCAGACATGTCGCTTTCCTCCCCCTCCCCAGTAGGCGGGGACAGTAACAGGTGTCTTCAGGAGGAAATGCTGCAACTGAGGGCTGAGGTTCACCAGCACTTAGAGGAGAAGAGAAAAGCTGAGGGGGAACTGAAGGAGCTAAAGGCTCAAATTGAGGAAGCAGGATTCTCCTCTGTGTCCCACATCAGGTAGGATGTTCTGCCAAGAGAGGGGAGCTTCCTAGGCATGAGGCACCGTGGCCAAGGCAGTCACTTTGCTGCAACCAGGGCAGTCATGTTGCCATGGACTGCTTAGTCCACATCCCAGGCTCTGGGCATGAATGCTTCCATACATTCTTTAGAGAAAAAAATCAGTAATGTTAGGTTAACGGTAATCCTCTGCTACTTTTCTCATAGCATTAGCAGGAAGCTGGATTGGAAGTGGAGCAGCCAGGACACAAACTGGTGCCTGCATGGGGTGCTGGCATTGCAGGTGGCAGCTTTATCTGCTATGCCACACACCAGCCCAATAATTATTTTTTTAAAAAGATTTATTTATTTATTTGAAAGGTGGAGTTGCAGAAAGAGAGAGGGAAGACAGAGAGAGTGAGATCTGCCATCCGCTGGTTCACTCCTCCAATGGCTCTGATAGCTAGGGCTGAGCCATCCCAAAGCCAGGAGCCAGGAACTCTATCCACACCTCCCACATGTGGGAGGGGCAGTGGATCAAGTACTTGGGGCATCATCTGCTGCCTTCCTTGGCACATTAGCAGGAATCTGGATCAGAAGTGGAGCAGCTGGGACTTGAACTGGTGCTAACATGGGATGCTGGTGTCGCAGGTGGTGGCTTACCTTGAAGCCCCACAATGCCGGCCTCCACAAGCAAATAATTATATAGGTACATTTGCTTATAATTCTGATTAGCATTATTTATTCCTTCGGTGTTCCTAGGTCCCTATTTATCATCCATTGGTTTAAAACTGTTGGTGATTATAATTAATGCAATTATATAATCCACTACAATACAATTATTGCAGGCAGGGGCCTTTCTGCTCTTTTCTTTAGAGTGTAAGTCCCCATTTTGTTTTGTTCAGAGGCCACTGACAATTGGAACACAGGAGGCTGTGTGGCTCAGGGTGTCTCGCGACCAAGAGTTTAATGAGGCACTGTGGACGTATGGGCAAGTCTCTCGGCCTTCCTGAGCCTTGGTTTTCTCATCTGTGAAATAGGGGAGCTGTTGGAAATCTATGAGGTTACTTTATGCTCTGGGGTGTCTCTGAGTGAATTCATGGAATTAGATGCGGGTAAAAGGGACTATTAGCAGCTGTGGTGAAGCCCAGCCCCAGCCCCTGATTGTGTCTGTTTCCACCAGGAACGCCATGCTGAGCCTTTGCCTTGAGAATGCAGAACTGAAAGAGCAGATGGGAGAAGCAATGTCTGATGGATGGGAGATAGAGGACGACAAGGAGAAGGGCGAGGTGATGGTGGAGACTGGAGTCACCAAAGGGGGTCTGAATGACAGCAGCCTTCAGGCTGAGTTCAGAAAGCTCCAGGGAAAACTGAAGAATGCCCACAACATCATCAACCTCCTCAAAGAACAGCTGGTGCTGAGCAGCAAGGAAGGGAAGAGTAAACCCACTCCGGAACGCCTTGGGCATCAGGATAAGGAGGCTGACGGAAGCAACCCGGAACTGCATTGTTCTCTGGAGAAGCACCAGGGCCAAGAGGAGGATGTGAGCATGAAGCCCTGCCCCAGACCCCAGAGCCTTGACCTTGGAGCTGCCCGCCCTGTGGATGCACAGCAAGTATGTGTGGGCATGGATGAGATAAAAAAAATACACACTTGGAGAAGGGCTGGAGATACCAGTCTTTACCTTAAACAATTCTGCCTTTTGTGTCAGGAGATACAGAGGGAAGAACACCTTTGCGCCAAAAACAGTGGTGATGATAATATTCTGCACACAGTCTGCCCTAGAATGCTTTTACAGCAGTATCTCATGAATGTTTCCTGAGTGCTTAATTTTCCAGGTAACACAGTAGGCATTAGCAGGCAAAAAAGCCTGACCAATGCCTTTGAGGACCTCAAGATGGTGGGGAAAGAGGCCATAGGTTGTGGCAGCTGCTGTGGTGTAGGGATGCACTGGGTTTGAGGCAGCGCAGATTGTCACTGTGCAGTGACAACTCTTCTCACCGCCATTTTTATCACAGCTCATCACAGCTCACCACAGCTCACACAGTTCCTGGGTCTCAGAAGGGTTGTTGGGGTCCCTTTAAGGGAAGCAGCTTTGCTGAGGACTTAGTAAAGTGAAGAATACAGAGGGATCTGAGATGGCCCCTGCAGAAGGAAAGCAGGGAGATGGCATTTGTTTACTGAGGTCTCCTGTCCAGATTTGAGTGGTGCTGTGCTCGGTGCTGTAGATACAGAGATGAATAAAGCAAATCCGAGTTCTCCAGGAGTTCTGTCTGGAAAATAAGAAACTGCCGGATGGCGTGAGAAGTGCTGTGACAGACACATGCATTGAGTCCACAGGGGTCAGAGGCTGAAGTGTCTGCTCCTGGGTGTGGGATGAGCTTGCGCTGCCCTGATCCCTGTGTTGGCCCCTTTCACAGCTGGATAACCAGTCCCAGGCGTGGGACCCTGTGCCTCAGTCAGAATTTAGCCTCCCAGGGTCCACCAAGCACCTGCGCTCCCAGCTGGCACAATGCAAACAACGCTACCAAGATCTCCAAGAGAAGCTGCTGATCTCAGAAGCCACTGTGTTCGCCCAGGCGAACCAGCTGGAGAAATACAGAGTCATATTCAGTAAGTCTTGCAAGTTCACTGTCACCACAATGCCTGTTTGCTTCTTGGGCAGCTACAGGTTCCACAGACTTGATTTTTCTTTCCCAACCTGAAAACAAATTTAATCCCGACCATCTTCCTGGAATTGTGGAAGTGGACCTTTTACTTCCATTAGTAGATGGTAGAAAAGAATAAACAGAGCAAGTAAGGTTTCGAGTTTGCAGTGAGAGGATAGGCAAGAAATGGGCTGACCGTCTAGGTTTGCTGCTTTGTGGTGTACCCAGTACGCTGCTGTACTTCTGTCAACCTAGTTAACGGTATTTCCTCTGCTCGTCTTTGCACCATATCAGACTTTCCAAAAAGATACCATCACTGTTGGTCTAGCATCAGCATGGCCCAGAACTTCCTGCAGTGGATGGGAATGTCTCCTATGTACATCACATGTAGCCATTGACTACATGAAACATGGCAAGTGCAACAGGGAATTTTTTTTTTTTTTTAGTATTTTAAGTTTTTTTTTTTTTTTTTTGACAGGCAGAGTGGCAACAGGGAAATTTTAAGTTTTATTTAATTGTAATGAATTTAACATAAAATAGTCATGTAGACTGTATGTGAGGTACATGTGGCCAGTGACTGTCTTATTGGACAATGCAGGTCTGGATGCCTTAGGACTCTAAATTAGTAAAGCTCTGTTCAAGTGATTACTGAGTCCCTGGACATAAAGCACTTGCTGGCTCCACGGGGGCTTCAGGGATCATACATGCAACACCCGACTTACAGATGTAACTGAACCGATGTTATTGGAAAGGGAGGCCAACTTATGCTGCATGAAGTAGGTGTTCTCTGCTCTCACCTGAGTCCAAACAAAGCATCTACCCCACTCTGGATTTGATCTCCCAACCCCTAAAGGCACTGAGGTTGAGGGAGTGCATTTATATTCTGAAACACTCATTAGTCTCTCCCAAGCAGGTGAGTCCCTGGTGAAGCAAGACAGCAAGCAAGTCCAGGTGGACCTCCAGGACCTGGGCTATGAGACCTGTGGGCGGAGCGAGAACGAGGCTGAGCGGGAGGAGACCACAAGTCCTGGTAAGAGTGCAGGGTGTGGGGTCCACCTTCCCTCACATTTGGGTGCTCCTGGCTAATACCCCTCCTGAGAAGTAGAAGGGGAAGAGGGTGTTGTGACTGAGGGAGACACAGGACATGGGAGGATTTGAATTCAGGCTCCGCCATGTGCTAGCTGGAGTGATCTGGAATACGTTCGTTTACCTTTCTCTGAGTGCGGGTTTACACAGTGAGTAACCTAGAAAGTGACCGTTCCTAACTTGCAGGGCTGTCGGGAGGTTCAGAATAACCCGGCTGAATAAGGTTCTGCCTCAGCTTTTGCTCGAGTGACTATTGTCCTCATAGCCAAACCCGCCTCCCCTCACAGGGAGGGGTCACTGCAGAACATGGAGCTTCTGTTCAGGAAGATGTCTTTGTCCTTTTCCAGAGTGTGAGGAGCATGACAGTCTCAAGGGAATGGCCCTCAGGGAGGGGCTGTGCTCCGGGCAGGGATGCCTGGGCCCGGCCCTGGCCAGCACCCCCGGGAAGAAGCCCTCGGAGAGCCAACTCAGGAAACAAGAGTTCCAGGCATACGGGAAATCAGAAGACATCTCGGCCCTGCAAAAGGACATCAGGGATCTGAAAGCCCAGCTGCAGAATGCCAACAAGGTCATCCAAAACCTCAAGAGCCGGGTCCGGTCCCTATCGGTCACGAGCGATTACTCATCGAGTCTGGAGAGACCCCGGAAGCTGAGGGCTGTCGGCACCCTTGAGGGGTGCTCTCCTCGTAGTGTCACTGATGAGGATGAGGGCTGGCTGTCGGATGGCACCGGGGCCTTCTACCCGCCAGGGCTTCAGGCCAAAAAGGATCTGGAGTGCCTTATCCAGAGAGTCTCCCAGCTGGAGGCCCAGCTGCCGAAAACCGGACTGGAAGGGAAACTGGCCGAGGAACTGAGATCAGCTTCGTGGCCTGGGTAAGGAGGGCAGTGTCGGGCCCGTCCTCGATTGACGACGTCTAAGTTTGTGCTGGGAGTAGAGAAGCCCAGGCAGGTAAAAGAGAGAACATATATAGGCAGTCATGCGGGCACTTGCTGCCGTGGTAGACGTAGGTCTCTGGAAAGGACAGATAGACGAACAGCAGGCTGGGAGCTGCCAGGTCTCTGGAATGTCCCTGCAGGCATTTAGTAGAAAAGTGACAGTGTGGGTAATACAGCACAGTAGGAAGAGCCAAGTTGGAGAACCTGGGTTCAAATCCCGGCTCTGCCATTTACTACCTATGCAACCCACCCATCCTGCCTCAGCCCATTTCCTTACCTATTAAATGAAGATAATAAAAGAATACACCTCAGAGGGGGGGTGGTTATTAGGTTTAAAAGAATTAATACAAGTGCTTAGAATAGTGCCTAACATATCTTAATCTCTCCAACCCTATTTGCCATCGTTATCATTGGTATTGATGCTTTGCATTGAAAAACACTGGGTAAACATTCATCTTGGCATGTCCTGGTCATCCATTGCTAAGAAAAAGCCTCCTGAAAACTTGATGACTCTGGATGATGAGCCGTCATCTCTGCGGGTTGACTTGGCTCATGGGGTCCTGCATGGGGCTGCTGTTAGGTGGTAGCCAGGGCTGGAGCCAGCTGAAAGGCCTGACCGGGTGGTCACCGCTCCTTTAGGCACCTGTGTGCTGACTCTGTGCTCCTTGGCCCCTCTCTTTCTCCATGAAGCTCCTGTCTTCCAGGGCCTCTCTGCCTGACTTCAGCTTCTCCTAGCGCGGGGGGTCTCAGGTACTTTCATTTCCATGGGGCAGTGGCTTCTAAGGCAGGAAGTACAAGTTGCCAGGCCGGTTAAGAACCACTCCTGGACTTGACTCCGTGTTACTTTCTCTCTATTATCTTGGTGTAAGTGGTCACAGGGACTGCTCAGATGTAAGGGGATGAATACCCTCTAGCTGCTGAAGGAAAGAAAGCTGTATTGCAGAAGACGTGGGGTGGGAGCTGTGTAATGGACGCAGTATCATAGTATACAAGAAATCCAGACATCGCAGGGTGTGTAGAGTAGAAGACGTGGCAGGTCCCATGTGTATTTAGGGTGAAGTGTTTCTAAGTGTTTACTGGGGATCTGCTGCGTGTCTACACTGTACTGGTACTGGACAGGATGTTAAATATGGCATTGTCTTTACCTCACCGAACTTATGATTTGGTTTTGGACATTGGACTGACATATATTTGGACATTTGACTAGCTCATAAAAACAGTTGAAGGACAGGAGCAGTAGCTGTTTTTCCTTTGCTATTGTAGTTTTCCAGAGCAGAATTTACTCTTTTTTGTTTTTTAAGCCTGAGCCTGGTTTTTTTTTTTTTTTTTTTTTTTTTAGATTTGTCTATTTATTTGAAAGGCAGAGTTACACACACACACACACACACACACACAGGGGGAGAGAGAGAGAGAGAGAGAGAGAGAGAGAGCAAGCTTCATCTGCTGACTCACTCTCCAAATGGCCATAACAGCCGGAGCTGAGCCTTTCTGAAGCAGGAGCCAGGAGCTACTTCCAGGTCTCCGATGTGGGTGCAGGGGCCCAAGGACTTGGGCCATCTTCTACTGCTGTCCCAGGTGCATTAACAGGGAGCTCGATCAGCAGTGGAGCAGCCGGGACTCGAACCAGCGCCTATATGGGATGCTGGTGCTGAAGGCGAGAGTTTACCTGCTATGCCACAGTGCCAGCCCCAGAATTTACTCTTAAATACTTCCGATGACTTTAGCTGGAAGAGTTTCTTAGAGATATTCTCACAGAAACCTCTACAAAATCTCCATAACTTACCACTCACTCTTTCCCTTTTTTCTTTAAAAAATGTTTGATTTAAAAATATTTCAAATATAGGAAAATATAAAGATGAATTCAATGAGCACTCAGAGACTGAATAATTTTTAACTTTTTGCCATGTTCACTTCATATGTAAGTATTATGTATATACACATATGTACTATTTTTCCTGAGAGAAGGAATGGATATATATGTATACATATATATATATATATATATATAATTTGACAGATAGAGTTAGACAGTGAGAGAGACAGAGAGAAAGGTTTTCCTTCTGTTGGTTCACTCCCCAAATGGCTGCTAAGGCCAGCGCTGAGCCGATCCGAAGCCAAGAGCCAGGTGCTTCCTCCTGGTCTCCCACGCGGGTGCAGGGCCCAAGCACTTGGCCCATCCTCCACTGCCTTCCCGGGCCACAGCAGAGAGCTAGACTGGAAGAGGAGCAACAGGGATTAGAACCCAGTGCCCATATGGGGTGCCGGCGCCGTAGGCAGAGGATTAACGGAGTGAGCCACAGCGCTGGCCTCCAGGAATGGATATATTAATATAATGTGGGATTCATGAAAAATATCATAAGTTGAGATAGAAAAGTATATTATTATGTAACAGGTATAATTCAGTGGTGACAAATTTTATAAACACCTATATGCCAAATAATATGACATCCACATTTGTATGCTATGTATATGTATATATATGTATATATGTGTGTATATATATGTATATATACATATATATACATATATACACATATGTATTAACTTCCACAAATGAAAGAAAACCTATGGTGTTTATCTTTCCATGTTGTATTTACTTCACTTAGCATAATGATCTCTAGTTCCATCTATTTTGTTGCAAATATCAGGATTTCATTCTTTTTTATGGCTCAGTAATATTCTACTGTGTGTGTATGTATACCCACCACACACACACACACACACACACCACACTCTCTTTATCTGGCCATCCACTGATGTGCATCTGGGTTGATTCCATATTTTTGCTGTTGTGAGTTAGGCTGCTATAAACAGGGAGTTCAGGTGTGTGCTTTCATATGCTGACTTCATTTTCTCTGCATATATAACCAGAAGTGGGATAGCTGAGTCTATTTTTAGGTTTTTGAAGATTCTCCATACTGTTTCCCATATTGGCTGTACTAATTTGCATTCCCACAAACAGTTTTCTTTTCTCTATATCCTCATGGGCATTTGTTATTTTTTGATTTTTGTTAGTAGCCATTCTAACTGGAATGAAATGGTGCTTCACTGTGGTTTTTATTTGCATGTCCCTAATGGCTAGTGATGCTGAGCCTTTTTTCATGTGGTTGTTGGCCACTTGTATTTCTTCTTTTAAAAAATGTCTATTCATATCCTTTGCCTATTTCTTCACTGGATTGTTTGTGTTGAATTTCTTCAGCTCAATGTATATTCTGAATATCAATCTTTTATCTGATGCATAATTTACTAATATTCTCTCTTATTCTGTTGGTTGTCTGTTCAGTCTGTTGATTGTTTCTTTTTCTGTGTGAAGAATCTTCCTAGCTTGATGTAATCCTGTTTGTCTGTATTTACTTTTTTTGGCTGTGCTTTTTTAGTCTTATCTAAAATGTTAATGCCTGTGCTGGTGTCTTGGAATATTTCCCCTGTGTTTTATTTTAGTTGTTTCACAGTTTCAGGTCTTAAGTTCAGTTCCTTGATCCATGCTGGGTTAATTTTTATATTGGGTATAAGGAACTGGTCTTGTTGCAATCTTCTACATGCAGAAATCCAACTTTCCCAACACATTTTATTGAATTGAAAAGACTCATTTCCAGAGAATCTTTTTTCGTACCTTTGTTAAAGATAAGTTGATAGTAGGAATGTGGATTTGGAGGGGGGTGTTTCTGTTCTGTTCCATTGCTCTACATGTCTGTTTTTATGCCAGTACCTTGTAGTATGTCTTAAAATCTGGTATTATGATGCCTCTTAATCTCTTTTTTGCTTTTCTGCATTAGGAAATATGATTCCCTGATTCAGGATCAGGCCCGAGAATTATCTTATCTCCGGCAAAAAATTAGAGAAGGGAGAGGTATTTGTTATCTTCTCACCCAGCATGCAAAAGATACAGTAAAATCTTTTGAGGACCTCCTAAGAAGCAATGACATCGACTACTACCTGGGGCAGAGCTTCAGGGAGCAACTCGCCCAGGGAGGCCAGCTGACTGAGCGGCTCACCAGCAAACTCAGCACCAGTAAGTTGTCCATGGGACTTTGGAATGTTCTTGGTCACTCCCACAGCCCCAGGCCCAGCTGTTCAACATAGCTGTGCTGCAGATTTTCAGTCTGCATCCTGTTTCCACTTCATGTCAGGGGTGTTATTACAGGATCAGGACTGGCCAGCGGGGAGGCTGGGAAGAACATGTGTGGCTGGAGCTGCCATATTTACAGCTATTGAGACTTCCTCACTCACGGAGTGTGGCCTTTGGGACAGGAGGCAGCCGTCATTTGTTTCTAATGGGGGAAAGGAAGATGAGATAACAGACCTTGTTTCAGTGTGCACAGCCTGGAGTTGCAAAACCCGAGCTCTAGCCTGGATGCTGCCATCAGCTTGCTTTGGGCTCGCGGCTTCTTTCAGTGTCTCTGTTTCCTCATTTATCACTTAGTATTACATGTGCTTGTACTTCAGATGTGGAGGAAGATCCCTGCAGTTTTGGAGATAGTTAAGATACTGGCTGAAGCAGTTAAGGCTAGGTGATCATTCAAGCTCTTTACTTAGAATTTCCTGAGAGCACTTGAGGGAGTACAGCAAGCTCATACTTGGGGACCGAGCAGCCCATCTACTGGTGGCAGGGGCAGCGTTGGGACAGGAAGGTCTGGCACCTTCTTGGAGACAAGATCAGGGTCCACATGAAAGCTGTGAAGGGGCACACTGCTGTACTTCTGAGAGCTAGTCTGTGCCTGGACACGGAGGCCGGAGTGCTCCAGGGGGTCGCTGGGCAAGGCCTCATAATCAATGGGACAAAAGCCGTTGTACCTTTCTGCTGTGATTCAGGGCAGGGAAGTCTGACGGTGACAGCCAGGTCATGGGAGGTGGGCCTGGGGAGCTCAGGGGAGCTTGCTGGCCCACTGCTCTGAGCACACAAGGTGAGGCCTCTGAGAATAGTCATCCTGAGTGCACACCTGGAGTGACCACTGTTCGGTGTCCAAACAAGCTCTGGGTTTGGGATATGTGAAGTGAGACCCATGTAAGTTCTCATTGCTTCTTTCTATTCTTGGTTTGCAGAGGATCATAAAACTGAGAAAGAACAAGCTGCACTTGAGCCGCTGGCCCTCAGGTAACTCAGGACAGAGCCTGGGAAAGAGATCAGGACCCAGGCCTAATGGGTCCAGGGTGGCTTCAACTTACAAACCAGGGGAAATAAGGAAAGTGACATTCATTGAGCACTTTATGATTGTTTTAACCCAAAGTCTTTATTGTAACTTGATTTAGACCCATTGACACACTAATTCTACAGGTTTAGTAATCTAGATGCAGTGTGACCTAAAAGTGGGTTAAGCTACCACTTGGAACACCCACATCGCATATCAGAGTGCTGGTTTGAGTCCTTGCACCTCTGTTCCTGTTGTAGCTTCCAACTAACGTACCTGGGAAGGCAGTAAATGATGTATAAGTACTTATGTCCCTGTCCACCCACGTAGGAGACTCGAATGGAGTTCTGAACTCCTGACCTTGGCCTGGCTCAGCCCTGGCTGTTGGGGCAGGGGGCAATTTGGGAAGTAAATCAGAGGATAGAAGATTCTGTGTGTGTGTGTGTGTGTGTGTGTGTGTGTGTATGTCTCCCTCCTTGTCACTCTGCCTTTCAAATACATAAATTAGATAAATCTTTTAAAAGATAAGTAAAAATGAACTAACTAGATTTCAAGTCTTCTGCACCCCTGGGGGTCTTCCCAGCTGTCCCCAGTGTGTCTACCAACCATGGTGAGCCTTTTGCAAAGTCACCTCTCTTGAGTTGGATCAATGGCTGGTTTAATAGCCACCCTATTTCCTTGGGGAGTAAAGAATTGTATGAGAGTACTTAGAGAAAGGCACTTAGATAGCAGATTCTTGGGAGGGTACATGCCCCAGAATGAGTCACTGCATAGAATACACAGGAAAATAGTTACTCAGAGTCAGTTGTAAACAGTAGTTTCAGCTCTTTGTGTCACGATTGTATCTTAGACCTTAGTACCTTAGTGCTTCTCAAAATATCAGCAGTGAAGGACAAGTTGTGTGGCTTCTATTTTTTTTTCTAATCCATCACATGGTCTAATCAACTAGATGATTCCACTTATGCTCTTGGATGTTGTGACTATATCCAATTGCTCTGCGTTTCTCAACTCCCACTTTCAAATTTTTGCACTTGTCTTACTGGAGAGGAGAACAGAGAGGTCTCAGAGGACAACTGTTCTGGGCATATACTTCACGCAGCATTGCCTTGGAGGTGGCATGTAGAATGACACATCACGTGGCCAGTGCATTGGGTAGCTACCATTGTCTCGCCCTGCACACCCATCTACTCTTCATCCCTAGTTGGAAATAAGTTATTTGGATTATTCTCTGTGGGAAGGGCTGCCTTGGCGCGTGAGGGTTTTCCCACGGGCTTTAGTCAGGACCTTGGTTTCACCTGTCGCCTTCCCTCTCCCCACCAGGCTCACCAGGGAGCTGCAGGAGAAGGAGAAAGTGATTGAAGTCCTGCAGGCCAAGCTGGATGCCCGGTCCCTCTCGCCCCCCAGCAGCCATGGCTTGTCTGACTCCCACCGTTCTCCCAGCAGCACCTCCTTCCTGTCTGATGAGCTGGAAGCCTGCTCTGACATGGACATAGCCAGCGAGTACACACATTATGAAGAGAAGAAAGCTTCACCCAGCCACTCAGGTAGCCTCCATGTTCAGAATGCCATCACCTTTATCTAGGCTGAGGGAAGACCTTGGGAACCAGGTCTTATAGATCCACCTTGGTGTGTATCAGGCTGAACGTGGCTCTGGGACCAAGTGCCAAGCACAGGCTACAGTGGGTCAGGATCTTTGGTCTGCTGCTGTCCTCCAAGTGACTCTGTTGTCCTATTGGAACCAAGGTGAGCTGTAGTGGGAAGCAGGAGAAATCTGCAGATATTCCATTGATGGAACTCCTTCTTTAAGATGGGCCATCATCTCTCTTACAATGATCCTGCTTCTTGCTCCTCAGAGTATCTGTGGGTACCCACAGAGGTGGCATTCTTTTCTGATGCATTTGGAGGTACCATTTTTATGATTTCAGGGTTTGGGGCCCAACTCTCAACCCTAAGGTAGTTTACCTCGCTAAAGGAGCCACCTTCAAGGACGAAAATGAAGGTTACTAACAGTGCCTGTGCTTGGTGCTTTCCCCGGAAGCCAGACTCTAACCCTGGTACTCTTGGTGAAATATAAGGCCAGGCTGCCAGTTCTTTCTAGAACATCAAATTTTTTTTTTCATTCATGGGTTTTATAGATTCCATCCATCATTCGAGTCATTCTGCTGCATTGTCTTCTAAGCCATCAACAACCAGTGCATCTCAGGGGGTTAAGGCCGAATCCAGCAGCAACCCAATCATCTTGACAACTCCCCAGAGCCCCCCAAAGGAGACCAGCCAGGCCCAGCCAGGTATGCAATAGCTAGTGGAGCAGTAGCTTCGTCTCTTCTCCCTCAGCGCTTTCATTCTCCCAGGGACAAGGCTTGGGCCTGTTAGGGTCTCATTCGCATCAGCTCCAAGACAAAAATAAGAGACCATCCTCATTCACCAATTTGTTTTGTTTGTCTTCAATATTTTAGTTTTAAATATTTTAAACTTTTGATTTTGCTTACATGTTTTAGGAAATGTGTAATCTACAGAAGGGGTTGATCTGCATACCAGGTTTGGCCAATAGTCGGCTAATCATTTAAAAATAAAGTTTCACTGCTTTCTCTGATCTTACCCTGGGGACTAAAAAGGAAAAATGCCTCTCCCAGAATTAAAACAGCGGGGGACTCACAGAAGTGCACACCTGCTGATCTACTCCCGTTCCCCATTTCATCCGCAGAGAGCCTCTTCAGCTCTCTGAAGAGGGAGGCTTCAGCGGGAGCCTCCAGCGTCCCCAGACGAGGCTGTTCCCAAGGCACTACCATTCATGGACTGGTGAATGCAATGGTGCTCCTTGATTTGTACCTGGTGCATATGCAGGGGTTATCTAGAAGCGTGCATTTCATTTTCTTGCCTCAGCTTAGCTGTGTTCATGCACAGCCCCGCACCAGGGATGGCAGGAAAACAGCAAACCTGGTCGTCTTCTCCTCTCATCTCCTGCTATGACTACACTTGATCTTAGCCAAAAGGCTGAGAAGGGATTCCTGCTATGACTGACAAGCTGTCTTCACTGTGGTTTGAGTTGAGAGCTAACTCAGGCTGAGGCGCTCTCAGAAAGCATGGTGCCTTCTTCTGCCACCCACATCTCTCCTGAGGGCAGTTCAGCAAGAAGATATCAACGAAGAGGCAGTGTTCTGACTCTTCCTGAGCTCAGGCTCAATGTTTCTGGGGCCAGAGCGGACTGGGAGATCACAGGGAAAAGCTGTTTTTCCAGAGCTGTGGACCCCGGCTTACCTGCTTTGGGTCTAAGCAGAGCAAAGTGAAGGGATTTAAAATCCAAATTGCTTCCCCAAGGGTGCCTGGGCTGTGTCACCTGGTGACTCAGGGGCCTGCCATGGTGTCAGCATCAAAGGGCCAGGGCTGTGATTGAGAATGGAAGCATTGAGTCCTACATTAGACATCCCACAGCTCAGTCTTGATCTCTGCTCCCTCCGTGTGCAACATCCCCTGGCACTGTTTGTAGGAAAGAGGAGACAGATGTAAACATTGGAACTTCCCAGGGTTCCTGAGGACCCGACTGGAGATGGGCTGCATAAAGATCACCTGCAAATTTCCCAAGTTTATTCCCAGAGTTTAAAATTCGGTAGTTCTGTATTAAGGCCTAATGAAGAATTTTTCCTAAATGATTAGAATGCCCGGTCACTGTAGCTAAGCCATGCCATGAGGCCTCTATTTTTCATTTGAAGAATATGCACACTGAGTTGGGATTCGGAGGTCTCCTTTCATTCCGGGTCCTGAATTGCATGTACTAGCACGTTCTCCCACAGCCTGTGTCCACTACTGCCCTTCTCAGGATGGCTACTGATGCTACCAGAGGAGGAGCTCTAGATACAGGGGGAATCTTGTCCCGGGGACAAAGACAGGTCCATCTGGGAGCAGCACCCCAGGTACCCTGGAGAGCACTCAGGCTCGGCCATCCTGACCTGCTGGGGTGTGGCTCAGTCAGGCCCCCTTGGCTTCTAGATGAACACAGAACATGTGTGCAGGACAGCCCTGTCTGGGGAGAAGGGGGAGGGGCCAGCCAGGCCAGCCTCTCTGGGAGCAGTGATCTGTGCTGGCCGTCTCAGTCTGCACTGCATTCAGTTACAGCCACCCCCCAAAGTGACATCTGCTCAGGGAATGGTTTCACCTTCTCCGTCTTTTATCTTCTCCCTTCTCTTGCTTTCTCTTTAATGGAGTATCTCTTTCCTCCCTAACTCTCTGTTTCTAGGCTTTCGTTTTAACTCCATGCCCAAGCTGGTTAGCCTCCCCCAGCCACCACTGCCCTCAGCTCCATCCAGCTTCCTGCCTTTCAGCCCCCTTGGCCCTCCCCTCGGCTGCTGTGAGACGCCGGTGGTCTCCTTGGCTGAGGCTCAACAGGAGTTGCAGATGCTGCAGAAGCAGTTGGGAGAAAGTGAGCACTTCCTGCTGCGTTTGTGTGCTTGCGAGTGGCAGCCCCACACTGTGCTGCTCTGCATGGCTTTGGCTTGACGGCAGAGTTAAAAACACAACCCAGGGGTACGCGCTGCCGATGGAAGGTGGAGGGAGAGCTCTGCTTGCTGTTTTGGAAATGCATTTACTGTGGTCTTTGGCATGTGTGTCTCATCAGTCAGAGGGGGCGTATGTTCTGAGGCTCTAGACCTGGGGCTCACCCGCTGTTGACAGTGTTGGGTACCACAAGGATGCTGAATCCCTGACGGAGTGGTGAAGTGCTTCCTGGTGGGGTGCAAAACAGACTTCATGCCACGCAGGATGGCGTGGCCATGACAATGATGGCCACGTTTGAGTGGGATTCCTTGTGTGGCTATCATGTCCTGCTGCTACAGAATACTTTCAATCAGGTTCAGTTCCTGAATCATTGATTTGGGGCAAAAAGGGTGGTGGCAGAGGGAATCAGAAGTGGACATGACAGAGCCCCTTTTCCTATTGTACTAGGTCCATTCCTGCCCCAGGACAGATGGCTCCTGGGCAGCTAGTACCACATCCCTAGGATGGGATGTCTGATTGTGAATTGTGTCCTCTGACTGCCAAACATAGTTGATTTTATGCAGTCATGTAATCCAGAGACTGTCCAATAATCTTTTAGGAGAGGATTTTGTCTCATCATATTTTTTGTGTGTGTGTGACCTCTTAAAGTTTGGGGTGGAGGGGAGCCTCATATGACGAATTTGTTCTCCAGTGGTGCTTTACAAAATTAGAAATCAGTGTGAAATAAGCTTAAAACTATATCTTGTGTCTATAAAAGAAGCTCGAGTGAGCTGGAGATTGATGGCAAGGTTTTTTTGTGCCCCAAGACTACAGCCAGGAGTTTGTACCCCTGAAGCCTTAAATGTCATTTGGCCCAGCCTATTGCTTTTGTAGATTCTGAAAATAGATACTCTGTATAATCTGTTTCTAGTTTGATTTTCAGAACTAGCTAGACCAAGACCATTTTCAATAGAGTTTGTCCATTCAGTAAGCAGTGAAATCTAAGGGACAAACTCTTCTGTTTATCAGCTTTGCACAGGTGGAGCTGTGTTGGGTTTACCTGTCCACATGGTCTCGGTCTTACTTGAACCTTCCCAAACTTCTGTGCAATAGATAGAGCCAGCGCAGGCCACCAAGGCTGAGAGAAGTGGAGTCACTCATTCAATAGCACTAGTAAGTGGGTGGTGTGGGCTGGAACCCAGTCTTCTGCTCCAGGTTCCATGTCTCTGTTATACCCTTTCTATTTAGGGTGGACTTTTCACTATCATGCTCAGGGTGTGGGACTGAACAAAACTGGAGACTGCAACAATCTTTTCTCTCCCTTTAGAGACCAGTGGGAGGTGCTGGTGTTTCTGACCTAAAACTCATTACTTTAGTATTACTGGCACCAACAATTGATGGGTAACACGTGTCCTAATTAAGAGAGTCTTTAGCTTCCATTTCTTTTTTTTTTTTTTTTAAGATTTATTTACTTATTTGAAAGCCAGAGTTACACAAGAGAGAGAAGGAGAGGCAGAAAGAGAGAGAGATCTTCCATCTGCTGGCTCACTCCCCAGTTGGCCACAATGGCCGGAGCTGAGCTGATCTGAAGCCTTGAACCAGGAACTTCTTCCAGGTCTCCCACGTGGGTGCAGGGGACCAATAACTTGCTGCTTTCCCAGGCCATAACAGAGAGCTGGATTGGAAGTGGAGCAGCGGGGATCGAACTGGCACCCATATAGGATGCCGGCACCATAGTTGGTGGTTTTATCTGCTGCGCTACAGCGCTGGCCCCCTTCCATTTCTTTACCTCATATCCTTTTTCTTTATCTTCCTGTGTTTGTTAACTTATTTCTGTCCAAAGGGAAAGATGAAGGAGAGTACTCTGCATGAGTCTGTGACTGTGGGTTGAACTGGAGTCATAGCTAGCATGAGGCCATTAACGGGAATGTGGATGGTCCCAGCCTTTGTGATGAAGGTTATGGCTCCTTCCTTTCCCCACTTAAAGGCCAAGTCCTCTCCAAGGGACCATCACTTACCAATGCTTACTGTTTCCTATGAATAAATTTTCCTTGTGGACCGTGGTGCATGGCAGCTTCTCAGGTTATGGTGGGACTGATCCCTCCTTGTTAATACCTTTATTACTTTGCACCATTGAGGGCTGGTGCTCTGGACTGAGGGGCCAGGGGACACTGGAATATGGGAACACTAATCATTGCTACTGATAGACTGGGACTCTCCCATGACCTTGGTTAAACAGTAAGCTGTCTACAACCACTAGTGTTAGCCTTTGTCTTGTGTTGGGGTGACATTGAACAAGGTATGAAAGAGGGTAGAAAATCATGTCTTTATTGGATTTCTAATAAGATTTAGATACTGGAAGCTTCAATTCCTCTTTAACTCCCAGTGATCCTAATAGGAATCTAGCATTTTATGAATTGGGGAAGGAGCGACTCATGAGAATATTTCTCAAACTTTCCTGCCTATCAGAATCACCTGGAGTGAATTCTAAGCCATCCAATGCTCAAGATGTATCTCATACCCATTGAGGCCAACTTTCTGGGGGCCCCGGTATCAGCATATTTCTCACATTGATTCCAGTATGTGGCCAAATTTGAGAACCAATTACATATGGGGATAAAAATTGGCAATTACCCTTCTGAGAAATTTGGTTTGCCTAACGGGAGCTGCATGTCTAATCCGCAGCCTTTGTTGATGATCCTTGGAAGAAGCAGACTTCTAATTTTTTTCCTGCATTGTGGTCCTGTCCACCTCTGTTTCCCTCTCCCCTTTCTACATAGAGGCAGAGATTATCGGGACCAAGGGAAAAGCCTATGATTCATAGGATCAATGACAATCAGCTAGTGCGTTGAAGGGTCTCACCTCCCTCCTTGGGATAACGTTCAGTGATGCTTTGGACAAGACTGATGGCATGTGGAAGCTTTTTGAATTATGGAGGATAGGATCCAACCCTCAGTTACCTTATGTAGGAACTCCCCCAGCCTCAGCAAACAGTTCTTCAGTCTGGAGGAGTCAGGGTCACCACCTCCAGCTGGATTTCATGTCTGTTTTCTCCTCTGAAAACCCCAAAGGAGAAATGGGAAGATTGATGGGTTGGCTTCTGGGGAAGGCAAGTACCTCCAGGCAAACAAGTATTCCTGTGCACAGGATGCTCTCCTCATGCTGCATCCTGCGTCCCATCACATGAGCCCTAACTCTGGGAGTGAGTCCTACTTCTGGAATTGTCCTGGACTGTTACAGGGAATTACAGTAGAAGTAGAAGTGGGCCGCTGGACTTTTCCTTTGTGCACCCTGGCGACTTTCAGATACTTGGTTCATCTGCTATCTGTTTGTATCTCATGCTAGGAAATATGAATGGTAAATATTATAGTCTCTAGGTTATGTGTGTTCATCTCAAAGGCCTCCCGTGTTGGACTAGGATCTGTGACATCCCACGTACCCCTGGTTAGTCTCCATTCCTAGGCATTACATGTGTCACTGCTGAGCCTTCCCTGTGTCTCATTCATGTATCTTTGTTCCCAGGTGTCAGCACTGTCCCTCCTACCCCCAGAGCTACATTGCCAAGCAACCATCTGGACGCCAACTCTTCCCACTATCTCAGCCCTGCTCAGCCCCAGTCTCCCGCAAGGGGCACCGTAGATCTGGGCAGAATACTGGAGCCTGGGTACCTGGGCAGCAGTGGCCAATGGGACATGATGAGACCTCAGAAAGGGAGTGTATCTGGAGACCTGTCCTCAGGCTCTTCTGTGTCCCAGCTTCACTCCAAACCCACAGGTAAAGCACAAAGGAGGCCAGCCTTTGAAATCTCATTCTGAGTCTACTACTTTCCTACTGGGGCAGATTTTTTCATCGTCCTTCCAGTCCCTGGCTCACAGAGTGGGTATAAAAGGAAAGGGCTTGCATGCATGTTGGATCCATTCTAAGTGCATCCTTCATTCTCCCTGTCCCAGGTCTTGGTGCTCTACAAGGACAGGGGAAATCAGGGACTGTCCCCTGCGTTCTTATGTTTGTGTCACTTTTCCCTCTATCCCCTGACCACTCTCAGACTTTTCCAGGATTCTAGGCTCACACATTCACAGGACTGTCTTCCAGCAGTCAGGAGTTGTTATAGAAAGGGAAACAGCTCTTCCATCTCACATCTATGTGCTGCACACAAACCCAGTGATACCAAGTGGACAGGTGGAGCTAGGCAGGTGAATGCTGAGGTACAACTCACTTGCAGCAGAAAGACAATTGTAATTTTTCCAAAAAGACTGAGCCCAAGCAAACTGATGCGGTTGATGGGATGTGTCATTTAGCATCTTCCTGCTTTTCTGTATCCTTGTTCTTTTTTTTAAATTTTTTTATTTTTTGACAGGCAGAGTGGACAGTGAGAGAGGGAGACAGAGAGAAAGGTCTTCCTTTGCTGTTGGTTCACCCTCCAATGGCCGCCGCGGCCGGTGTGCTACGGCCGGCGCACCGCGCTGATCCGCTGGCAGGAGCCAGGTACTTATCCTGGTCTTCCATGGGGTGCAGGGCCCAAGTACTTGGGCCATCCTCCACTGCACTCCCGGGCCACAGCAGAGAGCTGGCCTGGAAGAGGGGCAACCGGGACAGAATCCGGCGCCCCGACTGGGACTAGAACCTGGTGTGCTGGCGCCGCAAGGTATAGGATTAGCCTAGTGAGCTGCGGCGCCGGCCTGTATCCTTGTTCTTTACGAGGGGTGCTCCTTTCTCCTCTGATCTACCTTAGATCCATAGATCCATGTAAGCTGTCCTTTGTTCCTACCTTGTTATAACTGATGTGAGCAAAGCATTCAGTGTCAGCCACGACCCACATTGGATGAGTTGAAGGTCATGTACTTTTACCTTAAGCTTTCCATCTAAGGGTGGGAGGAAGGGCTTTGTCCTTTGCTAAAGAATATTCAGTCATGTATCAGTAAAAAAGATAGTATTAGGAGAAAGATTGAGTGAGGCCTTCCTTTTATCCTCAAAGTCACACCCAGGAGGTGACCACGCCTTTCCAGGTGCTAAATAGACCCTATCCAGAGCCTTTAGTTATTTTTCTAAATTGTGTAGCACTTCCTCTCACATACCACACAACTGTGTGGTAGGAGGCCCATGGGATTTCCTTAGAAATCCCCTTAATTCCTTAGCCCCTTAGGGGGTTATCTGTGTTTGAAAGCTCATTTGCTCTTTGAATAAAATTACCTGCATCCCCTGGGTAGTCAGAGAAGATGCAGTGGTTGGCAGAACAGTGATCTTGTTGAGAGGCTGCTGGCCAAGCCTACCTGGCACCTCCACTAATAACCAGTTCTCTCCATCTCCCACCTTTCTCTGTGTTCTGATGGGATGCTTGCAGGAGCTGACCTGCTGGAAGAGCATCTTGGTGAAATCCGGAACCTGCGCCAGCGCCTGGAGGAGTCCATCTGCATTAATGACCGCTTGCGGGAGCAACTGGAACACCGGCTTAGCTCCACTGCCCGTGGAAGTGGTAGGGGAGGCCCAGGTCTTCTTGGTTTTGGGCTGTATTTAGGGAACTGCTGAAATGATGGGCCTTAGGCAGAGCTTTGCAGTTTTCAGAGCCCTTTGGTATGCTTTCCTTCACTTGCTCTGTACAGACAGCGCAGTGAGAAAGTGGGGCACATACTGTTATGCCTGTTTTGTGGATGTATCTGGGCTCAGAGGGTACCTTTCCTCAAGGCAGAACTAGCCCTGGTCTCCAGATTTGCCTGAGTTCTCACCCCCTCTTTCTCCTGCATTCACATTCCATGCTGATTCTCTGTGCCCTTTTGATGTAATTGGCTGTTTTGTTGTGGCTTTTGAGTTTTTTGGTGTTCTTTATATGTTCTGGATATTAACTTTTTGCTAAATGAATAGCTTGAGAATCTTTTCTATCATCCTGCTGGTTGGTTCTTCACTCTGCAATTATTTCCTTTGCTGTACAGAAGCATCTCAGTTTGATTTAATCCCATTTGTCTAGTTTTGCTTTTGTTGCTTGTGCTTTTGGGATCTTATCCAGAAAACTGCTGCATATAACAAGGTCTTGAAGTGTTTCCCCTGTTTTGTTATACCACTGCGATATTTTCAGATTTTCCATTTAGATCTTTGATCCATTTTGAGTTGATTTTGTAAAAGGTGAGAGATAGGGGTCAAGTTTCAACCATTTGTGCATGGGTATTGAGTTTTCTAAGCATCATTCACTGGAGAGCCTGTCTTTTCTCCAGTGTATGTTTTTGGTGCCTTTTTTGGGGGGGCAGGGGAGGATCAGTTTGCTCTAGATGCATGGATTCATTTCTGGGATCTCTATTCTGTTCTACTGGTCAACATTGTCTTTTTCATGCCAGTGCTATGCTATTTGCATTATTGCAGCTCTGTAGGATCTGGAGATCAGCTATTGTGATACCTCCAGCTTTGTGGGTTTTTTTGTTTGTTCTTTGCTCAAGATTGCTATGTCTACTTGGAGGCTTTTGTGTTTCAACATGAACTTTAAGGTTATTTTTCTAGTTCTTCAAAGAATGTCAATGCTATTTTTTTAAAAGATTTATTTATTTATTTGAAAGGCAGAGTTACACACAGGGAAAAGGAGAGGCAGAGAGAAAGAGAGAGGGAGAGACAGAAAAAGAGAGGTCTTCCATTCGTTGGTTCACTCCCAAATTGGTTGCAATGGTCGGAGCTGGGCTGATCCTAAGTCAGGAGCCAGGAGGCTCCTCTGGGTCTTCCACGTGGGTGCAGAGACCCAAGGACTTGGACCATCCTCTGCTGCTTTTCCAGGCCATAGCAGAGAGCTGGATCAGAAGTGGAGCAGCTGGGACTCGAACCGGCACCCATATGGGATGCTGGCACTGCAGGCAGTGGCTTTACCTGCTGTGCCACAGTGCCAGCCCCATGTCAATGGTATTTTGATAGAGATTGAGTTGGATCTGTAAATTGCTTTGGGTAGTGTGGACTTTTTAATAAGATTAATTCTTCTAATCTGTGAACATTGGGACTCTTTCTGGTGTGTGTGTGTGTGTGTTCAATTTCTTTCATTAGTGTTTTGCAATTTTCATATAGGAATCTCACATCTTTGGTTAAATTTATTTTAAGGTATTTCATTATTTTTGTAGCTATTGCTTTTATTTATTTCTCAGTGAGCTTATTATCATTGCTATGTAAAACCACCTCTGAGGTTTGGGTGTTGAATTTGTATCCTGCAACTTTAATGAGTTTTTTTTTGCAGTTCTAATAATCTTTCCTTGTGAAATAATGTCATTTGTAAGCAGGCATAATTTAACTTCCTCTGTTTCTGTATTTCCTCTTCCCTATTGCTCTGGCTAAAACTTCTGCTTCTATGTTGAATAAGAGTGGTAAGCATGGACGTCCTTGTCTGGTCCAGATCTTAGAGGAAATGCTTTCAACTTCTCTCCATTCAATATGGTGTTTTCTGTGTGGGGTTTTCAAGTATAGCCTTTACTGTGTTGAGACATATTCTTCTGTTATCTTAAATGGATGTTGAATATTACCAAATGCTTTTTCTATGTCTATTGAGATAATCATAGGATTTTTACCTTTTATTCTGTTGATGTGATACGTTATCTTTATTGATTTGTGCATGCTGGACTATCCCCACATTCCTGGGATAAATCCTACTTGGTCAGAGTGGATGATCTTTTTGATGTACTATTGGATTCAATTTGCTCATTTTTGTTGTGAAATTTTTACATCTGTGTTCATTAGAGATAGTAGTTTATAGTTTTATTTTTTGTGTGTCCTTGTCTGGTTTTGGGACAATGGCAATGCTGGCTTCATAGAATGTATTTAAAGGGTTTTCACTTTTTGTATTTTTGGAGTAGTTTGAGAAGAACTGCTCTAGTTCTTCCTGAAAAGTTCGTTAGAATTCTCAGTGAAGCCACCTCTGGGCTTTTCTTTGTTGGGACTTTTCAGTCCTAATCCGATCTCATTATTTGTTCTTGGTCTGTTCAGGTTTTCTGTGTCTTTATGGTTCAATATTGGTAAGTTATATGTGTCTATAGACATCCATTTCTTCTAGATTTTCTATTTCTTGGCATTTCATTGTGCACCATAGTCCCCAATGATCATTTGTATTTCTGTGGTGTCAGCTGTAGTATTTACTTTTTCATCTTTGATTTTATTTATTTGGTCTTTCCTTTTTTTTTTTTTAAAATTAGTCTGACTATTTATCAGTTTTATTTATGTCTTCAAAGAACCAGCTCTCCATTTTCTGTGTGATTTACAAGTGGTAGAGACTGGTCCCTGGGACCCTCCCCCTAGCCACTTCACTGCACGACCTTTCCCCTCACACCCTCCACCTGAGCTGCTGCCTGTTGGAGGCCATCCCTTCTGCATCAGTATCCTGTCCATATGACAGCAGCAACTGCTGAAGGAGAAAGAGGCTCCCATGCAAGTGCAGCTGTGGCACGTGATCGTGCATACGTGCCATCCACTGAGAGGAGGCACACAAAACCCAGGCACTTGTTCCATCATGCTTTATTTAGTTCCACGCCCCGGGTTCCCAAGTTTTCTGCTGGGAAGGACAGTACCTTCGGGAGACAGAATGGAAAATTTCTGAAAGCATCTGTTACCCCGGTGTGTGCTTTTTGGGGCAGGATCCACCTCTAACTTCTGCGGTCAAGGCCTGGAATCCATTCCTCAGCTCTACAATGAGAACAAAGTCCTCAGGGAAGAAAACAGGAGCCTTCAGGCCCAGCTGAGCCACATTTCTAGAGGTGAGTGATCAAAAGCCACAAACTATGGTCACTCCTGGGTCCTTTCTTCCCTGGCTAAGCCAGTCACCAGAGAGAGAAGTGAAGAAGAGAAGACTAGATAAAAGAGCTCTCCAGATACCCCTGCCCCAAATTCTCATAGCTATTCTCAGTCTAGAAAGGGCTGAATTCTAAAAGGTTTCTGCCACAGGCCCTTGGATTCTTAGAGTCCAGGGGAAATGACTCTGGAAAACCATCACTTCTGAAAAGCCCCTTTGCATTTACCCTAGTCACTGGCTATCCAGCTGGTATCAGTTTGGCCTCAGTTCTGCCCCCTCCCCACCTCACAGCTGATTTGGAACCAGGAGAGGAAGGAATGTGAGTGCCTGTTTTCCGTCTCAGGGTTCTCTGGACTTCGCTGCAGCCCTTTCCTGCTCTGCCATGCCTATGCCTCCTCTTCGCCTGCCCTCACTCACATACTCAAGGCTCCTCATTGATCAGTACTCCCGTGACCTGTGTTGAGAAGTGTCCGCAAATGTTCTCCCGAGTTTTCCTGAGCCTTTTACATGGGCATCCGTAGGTGGTGTCATTTCCCAAGTGGCTGGGAGGCAGCTGACCTTGGTGTTAATTGACTTGTTAGAGACAATGTATTATCAGTAACATTTTTCTTTATTTACAAATATTTATTGAACACTTATAAAAAGACTAGGAATAGTATCTGAAAGGATTAATCCTAGAATGAAAGAATGATTGTGGAGAGAAAAGACATCAAGGTGTATTTCTGCTTTTTTTTTTTTTTTAGAGATTTATTTATTTATTTGAAAGAGTTACAGAGAGAGAGGGACACACACACACACATACATACACAGAAAGAGAGAGAGAGAGAGAGAGAGAGAGAGAGATCTTCCATATATGCTGGTTTACTACCCCAATGGCTATAATGGCCAGGGCTGGGCCAGGTGGAAGCTAGGAGCTAGGAGCTTCATTTGGGTCTGCCACATGGGTGGCAGGGGCCCAAACATTTGGATCATTTTACACTGCTTTTGCCAGACCATTAGGAGGGAGCTGGATCAGAAGTGTAGCAGCTGGGACATGAACTAGTACCCATATCAGATGCCTGTGTCACAGCTTTAGCTACTAGGCCACAATGCCAGCCAAAGAGATATTTCTAAATTAGCCATCTCAGAGCAAGAAGATGTGGACAGAAAGGGTACTTCCTGGGAAAAATAAAAAAGTTAATAGATAAAAGAGAAAGCAGGACTATCATACCGCTATTGTATGCTTGGGAAGATTAGAAAAGGCCTCACAGGTGAGAAGATAGTACCAGATTTTAGTTAGTACAGTTTGCCAAGCCCAGGAGAGTTTTTCCCAGAAGAATGCCCAAACTTACAGCCTTACTTTCAGAGTCTCTGCCGATAATCTTCATGAATTTATGATCAGAGATGCTACAAGCCCAGAAAAGTACAAATATCCCAGTATTTAATGAAATATTCTAAAACCCATAGGGAAGAAATACTGATGTTGATCTTTGGCAAAATTGAAGAATAGATTATTGAACAGATGGTATGCAGGTGCTTGGAAAGTAGTGAACACTGGAGACCAGAATGCTTTAAGAACAAGGGAGGCCATAGTAAGTCACGGATCAAGGGCATTGCAAGCTAGATTGCACCTGCCCCCATATGTGGTGTGGTCAGCCAACACTCTCTTTGCCCAGCCCCACGGGGCCTTCCTTCTCCTTGTCTTGGTTCACTCCTGTTTGTGCTTGGGTTTATCTTCCTGTTGAGCTGTCTCCCCAGGATATAAACACGTGTTGTTCTGCCCACCAGAGCACTCTCAGGAAACAGAATGCCTGAAGGAGGCTCTGCTCTCCTCCCGATCCCAACTTCAAGAGCTGGAAAAGGAGCTGGAACACCAGAAACTGGAGAGGCAGCAGCTGTTGGGAGACTTGCGGGAGAAGCAACAGGAGATCTTGCACTTCAGGGAGGAACGTCTGTCCCTCCAGGAAAACGACTCCAGGCAAGAGGGGGCCCACCCACCGGGGAGGGTGGCCGCATTTTCCGATTTAGAAGGAGGGAGGTGGGTCTGCTTCTGGAAACTTCCCTTTCTCCTTGGCTCTCCCTGCCTTTGAGCGGAAGGAAGGACTTCTCTGAGAAAGCTTTTTCGCCAGAGTGGAGAGAGTGAGACCCTGGTAAGAGGAGGCTTTCACACATCAGAGACCAGAGAAAGAACACCCCCCTGCTTCCAGGTGGATGTAGGACACTGGTCTCGCCACAGCTGAGAAGCTTCCAATCCAGCACAGGCGTGGGTGCTGTTTGTCTCCTCCCCACGTCCTGCAAGCGCTTGTCACAGGAAGGCACCGTAGGAGCAGTAAGAGGACTGTGCGGGTCTGTCCGTTCTCCTCCCAGCCAGTGATGCTAATGGCGTGACTTCCAGCAAAATCACTTCACTCTCCTAGTGTCTGTTTCCACGTCTGCAAGATGAAAGTGATGGTCTTCGTGATCCCTGAGCTGACACTGGGGGCCTACCAAGGTCGACTCCCAGTATGTTGCCCTGGCAAGGCTGGGTGGCCACAGCATCTCAGTGACCCTTGCCCCTTCCCCGCAGGCTGCAGCACAAGCTGGCCCTCCTGCAGCAGCAGTGTGAAGAGAAACAGCAGCTCTTTCAGACCCTCCAGTCCGAGCTACAGATCTATGAAGCACTTTATGGCAATTCTAAGAGGGGGCTAAAAGGTATGTGTTCCCCATCCCCCTTTCCTCCAAAGCCAAAGGGTGAGATGTTGGTGGCATGAGAAATGTCTGTCCTGGACATCCTTAAAAATGGGCTGCAGGAGTCAAACTTTACCCACTTATATGGCCTGAAACAAGTTGAGCAATATCTAGGTTATACCTTTTATTTTTTTTCAATGCAAAGAGCTGTCCTACTTTGCCATTGTTTAAAAAGATCTTGAATATTGTGAATCACACACATTGACAATCCAGAAACAAGAACAAAAGACAAAAAAAAAAAACCCTTCAGAAAATATCACTAATAGGACTTAAATTTCAAGTTTAGATTAAATGTTAAGTGCTTTTATTGAAGATTTTTGCCACCTGCTGAAATAATGATCTAGTATTTGAGAATCCTGATTTGTTTGCCATTCTTCAAGTGGAGAAATGTATTTGAAACGTCAGTGTTAATAAATCACAGCAGGCTGGAACAGAGGGGCTGACATCGAAGTGGTGAAATTTAGCAAAGATGAAAAAGCAAAATCCTGAGCTTGAAAAAAGTTTCTGTGATCAGATCATAGAACTGGGAGGCCTGGCCCTGTAGCCATTCATGGGGAGAGGGAATCACCTACAAACCTGCGCGCACAGGGAAACTCTTCATCAAGTGTTGGTGACTCAATTTGAGTCTTCAGGAGTGTAAATGTGGTGTCCACATGGTGGGGCCGGGTCTGAAATATTCTTAGACTGTGCAGCCCATCTTGTAAAAGGGATGCTGGCACACTGGAATGTCATGACATCAGGGGCTGTGATGGTGTGGGTCCAGACATCCTGAATTGGTTGAAGTAAGGAAAAGGCCTCAGGTCTTGAAAAGAACATGAGGAGATAAGAACTGGCTTCACATGTTTGAGGAACCATCAGATGAAGGAGAGCCGATGTGCTTTGTGACCCTCCAGAGGGCCAGACAGTGGGTGAAGGGCAGTGGAGTGCTGGTTAGAATTTTCTCTCTTCAGCTGACTTTTAATCTTCATAAAACTTAATTTGCTTTCCTAATTTGTTTAAGAGAAGTTACACTAAAACTTAAATGTAGGGGATTCAGCAGGCTGAGAGACAAGTTGAACTACAAAGTCGTGGTGAGTGCTGGGTCAGTGGGGAGGCCAACATACCCGTAGGAAGCAGGGCTGGGGGAGTGGGAAGTCAGGTATTGTAGCAAGCACGTAAGTCAGGATAATAGTGCACATATTAAGTACTAGACAAGAACAGTAAGTGTTTTTAAAGAAAAATACATGTGTGATGAAACGGAGCTCTCAGGTACCAAGTCCAGTGGAACTTGCTGGTATGGGGAGACATTAGAATATTGGGAGCCTATTGGATGGGCCTACTGATATTCTGAGCATTAAGAGAGAAGCATCTAATGTAAGGTACTTAGAGGATAAAAGTGAATAATAGAGGAAACATGCTTCTAAAAAGAAATAAGCAAAATTTAGTGCGAATTTGAGTTTAGGGAAGGAAGGACCAAGAGGAACATTGTGGGACGCTGGGGTTGTTCTCTGAAACAACTTCATCCTGAACCACCTCCCCATCCATGATGTCCCCTGTTTAGCGGTGTTTTAGGGTTCAGTTCAAAGCACCTAACACTAAATCTCCATAATCTCTTCTTTTTAATTCTAAAATCCAGTTAAGATCTCTGAATTGAAAGGTTAAATGACAAAACCTAACTGAAGTGGCAAGAGGATGTTCATAGTCTTTATTAATGCAATGAGAATATTTGCATTGCTCACTACAGAAATGAGCATGTATGTGGCTAAGGGTGTGGCTCAGATGCAATTGGGTGCACATAGTATATGGTATATGGTATATATGATATATGCTTCCCATTGCTTTGCTGAATATCAAAGCAATTCTACCTTTTTGAAATGCATTTGTTGAGCTTTAAGGTTTTTCACATGTGAGACTGTGGCCTTGGAGAGTATTGCAAGTATTGCTTAGGTTTCTACGCCAGTATGTAGAAGTACATGTGGTGAGTGAAGGAAAAACATAGAAGAGTTGAAAATTCGTTTAGTTCGGGTCGTTGCTCTAAGAGCCAGACTCTGATTCTTCCATGCTACCCAAAGTCCGTACTTCTCCTCTTTGATTTCTGAGTGTGAGGTCATCAAGTCCCTGTCTCCCTCAGGCTCTACCCATCTCCTGCCTTGGAGGGCCCTGCTCTCTAGCCTGCAGGATGCAGGTTAATATGGAGATGAAGTAATAGGCTTGTTTTTGTCTGCAAATTTAATGCTTTCTAAATGCCGGTGGGTAATTTGAACCTCAGGGAAATTTCAGACTGGATACGTGCCATCTCAGTGTGCCCCAGCCTCACACTGAAGTGCTGACATCTCTATAATATGTTGGTCTGTGCAGTTCCTCGGACCCCGAGATAGTGATGGAGTCCTTAATGGAAAGGACTCTGACAGAGCAGTGTTCTGACAAGTGCTTGGACATTCTTAACTCAGTGCTACCAGACCCTTCCTGTCTCTCTCCTTGCAGCTTTTGGCCTGGATACCTGTCACCAAGTCCCTTCGAGCAGTGACTTGAGTTGCCTGGTGGCAGAGATACGAGCTCTGAGAGGGCAGCTGGAGCAGAGCATCCAGGTGAACAATTGTCTGCGACTGCAGCTGGAGCTGCAGTTGGACAGTGGTGTCGGCAAAGCCAGCCTCGGCTCCTCTTCCATGAACCAGAACTTCACCACCAACACTGACCCTGGAAACAAGCAGTCTGCCTTCCAAGGTAGGACTGAAAAAGGGTCCCTTCAGCCAGTGGGAGCTCACCAGGACATCTGCAGGGAGAGGGCAGTCTTGACCCTCTGATGCCTCTTAGGATAAGCTTGAAATCAGAAATGATTGGGGTTGCTGTGGCCAGTGAGTGAAGTCACCACCTGCAGCTCCAGCATCCCGCATGGACACAGTTCAAGTTCTGGATGCTCTACTTATGCTCCAGTTAGCTTTCTGATAATGTACCTGGGAAAGCAGCAGAGAATGGCCCAAGCATAACCACATGGGTAACCTAAATGAAACTCCTGACTTCAGCCTTGCCCAGCCCTGGCTGTTGTGTTCATTTTGGGGAGTGGACAAAGTGGATGGAAGATTCTTTCCCTCTCTCTGTGTGTCTCTCCCCCTCTCTCCCTCTATAATTTTACCTTTCAAGTAAATAAATCTTAAAAAAAAAAAGAAAAGAAATCAGAGATGACAGCATCCAAGAGAGAATACTGGATTTAGGTTATACCTTGCTGCAGATTCTCAGTTTCTATGCACAGATTGTTTACTCTGGGTGGGGACTTTGAACTCTCAGGTATTCAAGCTGCAGCCTCATTAGTAAGATGGGGAGAGTAATAATATGTATTTTCTATAGCTATTTGGGGCATTAAATGACATACTTGACAAGGGCCTGCTACAATAAGAATTGCTCAATACTTAACTATATACATTAATTTCTCAATAATTAACAACTATATGCATTAATATCTATTCCTTGTACTGTATTTGTGAAGTACTTTAAAATTTGCCAAGCATCTTTAAATATATGAGGAGTCTTCAAAATTTCAAGAAAAAATGTATATTATAAAAAACTATGATGGATTTCAAAATTCTTTGCACCAAAATGAACATACCTTTTATTTTTATTCATTTTTTAAAATCTTATTTTATATTTTAGACACAGAGAGGCAGGGAGAGAGATAGATAGAGAAGGCTCCCACCTTGTAGCTTACTCCTCAGATGGCCCCAACAGCTGGTACTGAGTCAGGGCTGAAGTCGTGAATCCAGATATTCCATGTGGATGGCAGGAACCCAACGACTTGAGGCATCAGTGCTGTATTAGCAGGGAGCTGGAGTGAGGAGCCAGAGGCAGGAATCACACTCAGGCACTCTGACATGGAATGTGGGTGCCTTAACCACTAAGCTAACCGCTTGTACCTAAAGTTGTCTTTTAATTTCATTTTCCCACATACTTTCTGAAGTATCCTCATATACTTTTATCTGGCGTAGGGAAGGTTTCACTATCTATGTATTTCACATAAGAAGCTTAGGCCTTGGGACATTAGCAGACAAGTAGGGGTTCACAGGCAGTAGAGACACGAAGGATTAGGACCAGCTGTTTTGACTTCCTGTCCGTGTTTCTTCTGCCTCCACATGCTCCATCTCAGCATCCCGACTTCTCCTGTTTAGACTAGTCTCTATTTCATATGTGGAGAATTCAATGTCTGACAAAATGCTCCTGTCCTTAAGGAAACCAAGGCTATGAGGAAGCACTGGGCTGTGGACATGTTTATTCCCGGGGACAGAAGTCCTCTTCTGCCTTGCCCCTTTGTATGCCTTTCCAGATAGGCAAGTTAACCAGGTCTCTCCTTCTCTTTTCAACATCTAGCCTCAATCTCATTTACCCCAGCTTCAATACTAATGTTAATCGTGTCCCTTTCCCCAGTCTTTTGACTTTCAACCTCTACTTCCCCTTCTCTCTTTCCTTTGGGTGTCCCATGCAATTCAGCACCTCCACTCATCTGCATGGCTGTGTCCTCAACAGGATCCTAATCAAGAATCACTTCTGCTCCTGTTTCTCCAAAGCTGAGCTTGCAGACTCTCATGCCTACTCTCCCTGGGCCAAGGGAGTCCTGATTTTCTCTGGTTTGTTGGATACTCATTTATCACACAATGACCTCATCTGACAAATGAAAATGACAATCATATGACCCATGATGGTCATTAAGACGTGTACCTGGGCTGTCCAGCACAGCACCTGTCCACAGGAACTTCTCAGTGTGCATTGGGTGGCTACGTTGCTCTCCTGGGGCTGCCATGATGGTCACAGTGTCTTCTTCTCATTTAACCAGGCTTTTCCTTCTCATTGGCTTCCCATACACCTGCCATGACACAGGCTCCAAGGCCCAGTCCCTGCTCCTCCTCAGAAAGCAGCCTCTGAGCCACTCTGGCCTGAGCAGGTCCTTTCTGTCCTCTTTCTGATGGTTTCCAGTTTCCTCATGGTAGGGATGCTTCCTGGTCTCTACTAGGGCATCTTTAGCCCAATGAGCCTTCTTCACTTCTCATACAACTCAGTGTTTCCCTCACAGTGACTCACCAGAATTTGACTAGGCTGTTGGGTTTAATTCCCCATAAATCCATTCATTCTTTGATCCACAATTTAACATAGATACAATGTATTGTATGAGATACTACATATAAAATTGTACTAAAGAATTGGTTTATAAAATATACCTAACAGTTTTTCAAACTAGAAATTGCTTTCTCATGGAACACCCTCCCATTATCCAAGTTTTCTTATGTTCTCTGAGAATGGAAACACTGGGCTGAGTGATTTGTTGATTCTTGACTTTGACTTGGCATCCGAACGATAATTATATGAGAGGTCTCAGGTCTCAGTTGTGCTATGTGAGCTCTCAGGTGGTGAGGAGGAGGCTGTGCAGGGTGTGTCTGGGTTCCTGAAAACCCTGGTTGTCTTTGCTCCCTAGACTCAGCTGCTTCCCCTCCAGTTCGGGACGTTGGCATGAATGCTCCAGCTCTGGTCTTCCCCAGCTCTCCTTCCTCTGATCCTGCCTCAGAAACTGCCATTTTCAACAAGAAAAATGGTAAGTGTGGCAAGTAAGGGGCTCAGGGATGATGATGGGAAAATGTTGATGCAAAAAGCACTGGTTGTCTATTTAGAGGTTATCTCAACTTACAAATTTCTCTCTGTGTGTCCCAAGGCCATTAGTCCTACTTATTGCACATTTTGTGCCATGTTTTTGGTCATTATTTTTCATCCTACAGTTCTCCTGCTGCTCTTAGTAGCATCATTGGGTGGTAATATTTCCATTTTTATAAATGAGAGAGATCTGCCATCCACTGGTTCACTTGCCAAATCCTGGAGCATCTGGGGTTGGGTCAGATTGAAGCCTGGAGCCACGAACCCAATCTGAGACTTCTATGTGGGTGGTAGGGACCCAAGTCCTTGAACCATCATCTGCTGCATCTCAGAGTATGTGTTACTAGGAATGTGAGACTTGAACCAAGCCGCTCTGATTGGGATGCAGGCATATGACAAGTGGCATCTGAACCTCTGTGCCCAACGTCCACCCATACTTTTGAAGATTGCCTTTCTTGTTCCTGGCCTTTTTCACTGTATTTTGCATCCAAGTGAGGAAGTTATTGTGAATAATCACAGCGGATGCTGTCTTCTTGTGTTTCGTTTTCAGAGCTGAATTCGTGTACTTCTCTCATGAAGAACCCTCCCCAGCTGGAGGGTGATGCCACTGACGGCTCTTTTGCCAATAAGCACGGCCGCCATGTTATTGGCCACATTGATGACTACAGTGCCCTAAGGCAGCAGATTGAGGAGGGCAAACTGCTGGTCACAAAGATAACATCTCTTCTGAGGCCAGCATGTGACCTCCCTGGCCTTGAAGCTCAGGGCACAGAGGTAATCACACCGTGCCTCTTAGGTGCACTCTTTCCATTTGTGCCTTCTTCTCCTGTCTTTAGCTCCTTTCCACTGTTTTCTATTCTCTCCTGCTCTCACTGAGCAGCTGAAGAAGCATGTTCCATTTACACCCTGTCACCTCTGCCTCCTATTTTCACCCCAAGTTCTGCTGTGTTGCAGGTGGGGTTGACTCAGTAACTTCCCTCCGAACCACAGAAAAGCCTGTACAGCAGCAGCAGCAGCAGCAGCAGCAGCAGCAGGACATGTGTTAGGTGTGATTATACAGAGCACTCTTTGGGAGCTTATTATCTGCTCCAGACCTGTTGGCCCATGGCCCTCTGGGCAGGATGGAGTCTATCAGATGGACAGAGATGTTGAGGGATTCACAGCCCTATGGGCCACGTGTGTAGAAGGGGTGAGAGCCTGGCAGCTAAGGGTTTCCTTGCTCGCAGTGAGCAGGGGAGGGAGAGCACTCAGCAGAGTCTCAGTGCGCTTCACCTTGCGAGGAGTGCAGGTTCCTGTGGCTGTGCTGTCTGAGCCACTGGAGGAGACCTGTGGGTGTGCAGGGATGGCCCTGCCTCCAGGGGCCCCTCTCTAGAGGACAAGCCACACTGCCCAGTACATAGGCACGAGAAGGGGTGACAGGCAGTGTGAGACGTCATCCTCTGTGCTGTGCAGATGCACCCAGCAAGGAAGGGAACAGGAACCAGAGGACATATTCAGAGGGATATGGGAACTCCAGGTAAAAGGGGCAGCACATCAGTCCTGAGAGCTGCGAGTAGTTGAACAGGATTTTGCAGGTTCAAACGGGACTCTGCTCTGTGGCTCAGTCACAAGGAAGCTTGAGCCCTGTGCTCGCAGGGGAAACTGAACTGATAACTCGGCTGCCCCCTTCCCCAGGTGCTGGACTGCAAAGGCCTCCAGAAGCTCCGGAGCAGTGCCAGTGCCCTGCACCACACCCTGGAGGAGGCGGCCTCCCTCCTCTCCATGTTCTGGCGGGCAGCCTTGCCAAGTTCCCCCAGCCCTGTGCTGCCAGGCAAAGCGGTAAGAGGCCATTACTTCCCTGTACTGGCTCCACCCAGCTCCTCTGCCCCATCACCGATCCGTCCCCGGGGGCCTCAGGAGCTGCGTGGTGAGTTGGGGTGGACAGGACCTTAGGGGAGCGTCCCTGTTGGGAGACCTCTGGCCCATCCAACTGCTTTCATTTCCCTCTACCCCAACCTCTGGCCCTGGGAGAAGAAGCCAAAGAGCAGAAGGAAAGGATACTGAGTGGCGCTGTGACATTGGCCACCCATCCATCAGTGTGCAGGCTCTGTAACTCTGAACTTCGGCTGAGCTCCGACAGTCAGGGTTGTGTCAAAGCTTCAGCACTCCTCTCCCACCCCTCAGGTCCACGTAGTCAAGGTGATCACAGACTGTGAGCTTCTTTTGGCCACTCTTTAGGTTATTTGTGCTGCTGTAATGGAATATCAAAGACTTCATGCTGCGTGAACATTGGTGTTTATTTGACTCATGGTTCTGCAGGCTGGGAAGCCAAGTTCAGGCCTTCCTTCTGCTTCATAACCTGGTGTGCAGCAGCACACAGCCAGAGAACACGTGACAGAGGGCACGGGGAGGCTGAGTGAGCTTTGATACACACCCACCTTGCCCTAACACCATTCAGTGGGATGAGCCCACCTAACCTAAACTATTAGTCCCACCTCTCCAACAAGGCACTGAGGATTCAATTTCCAGTACATGAACTTTGGGAGGATGCGTTAAGACCAGAGCAGCTTCACCCTGTGGAATCTCAATTTTTCATTTAAGTTTGTATCTCTGAGCCAGGGGTGAGGAAAGGCAGCTACCTCTCGAGATCTCTTCTGATCTCAGGCTGACCCTGATTGGCTGACCCTTGGGCAAACGGGTCACAGGATACCCTCCCCATAGATTCCAGCCTGAGATCAATGTTGTTGATACCTTTTGGGATCCACTGGATTAATTCCAGGGAGTGGGTATTTTGCAATATTCATCCTGGCATAAATATTTATAAGCTTGCAAATTAGCCATTCTCTCTCTCCCGACCTTGTAGCCTGAGAAGGGGGAGAGAGAACTGGGATCAGGAGGAAATTCAGGTCTTGTTCCCGGATGGGAGATTCATACTGGCCTGGACCGTGTTCTCTTCCACAGCGCAGGTGCAGGCCTGGGCTGCTCTGCCTGGGGGCTTCCAGACTTCCAGCCTTCCTCCCAAGGGTTTGAGAGCCCTTAGAGGAGGGAATGTGGTTGGAGAGTGCTGGGAAGTTTGTGGAATCCTCCCCGGCACGGTGAAGAGGCACAGTGCACAGGCACTTTGTGCCTGCTGGCTGCTCACTGCGAGCCCGTCCCTCTTCCCAGGGGGAGTCAGTGGAAAGGGAGCTTGTGGAGCTGCGAGCCAGAGTCTCGGAGCAGCAGCGGCTCCTCCAGGGCACAGCGGAGCGTCTGAGGACTGCCAACCAGCAGAGGGAGAGCATGGAGCAGTTCATCGTCAGCCAGCGTAGGTGCCCCTGTGCTGGGAACGGGAGAGGGAAGGGGGTGCGCCTCCGAGGCCCCACTAGTGCTGCAGATGAGCAGTGAGCAGAGAGGCACGGGGACATCGGGAGAGGAAGCCTGATGTGGTGTCCCTGACCCTCCTGCGCCAGCAGTGACCGGGGGCAGAGGGAAGGGAGGATGGGCGGGAGATCCTGAGCTGAGTGGTCAGGAGGCAATGCTTATTGGAAGGGCCACGCCACGCAGGTAGAGTCCATCTGGTAATTTCTGCTCTGGGCGCTGTTTCTGTTTCAGTGACCAGGACACATGATGTTTTGAAGAAGGCGAAGACTAATTTGGAGGTAAGGAGAGTACTGCACCAGTCTGAGCCACAGAGCCCGTCCCCACCCCATCACCATCTGCCATCCGATTCTGTAGGTGACCCTGACCTTATCTGACCTTCCAGGAGAAGGTTTTTGGTCCCCTTGCAGAGTCACAGGGACACCATGAGCATCTTTGTGATTTACATCCCCATCACTGCCCACTCCCCTCTTCTGTGTTCACGCTCACGTTGTCAGCGTCTCTTCTTTACGTTCCATTGGTCCCTCCATTCTGCCATGGGAGGAGTCTGGAGAAAAGCCTGGTAATGGACTCTGGAGGCCAGAAGACACTCAAGGGGCTGCCTCTGAGCCAGCTTTCTGGGAGGGCGTCTTGAGGCCGTGATGTGTTCTGGTGTTTCCTCTACTGCTTTATGAAAAAATAAAGCAAGGTGCAGCCTCAGCAACTGGTCTCACTGCACACAAATTGGGAGAGGAATAGAAATTTCACTTGCATGTTTTTCTTTAAGGAACATCACAAGAGTGTTTTCCTTGGGGCTCACTGGTCTAAAGAGCATATTCCTAGGAATGTTCAGAAGTGTAACTGAGAGTGTTGATTCCCGTAGTGTGGTTAGTGATGGGAGCTTGGATTAAACTTGCTCTACATTTTTTTTCTGATTCCCTTCTGTTTTTCTCATAATTCCTTTCTTTCCTGAGCCTCTTTAGCACAGCACTCACAAGATTGCCTCTGTAAAGCCTTACTCCTGTCCCAGCAAAGGTAACCCGCCAGCCTCAAGTCCCCGCCGGCTTCCTCCAGCACGGAAGCTTCCTCTCTGGTTGACTTGGGTGCTTGTAGAGGGCCTGAGGCCTAGGTTCCCACCCTAGGCTTGTCACTAACTGGTTGCGTGGCTTCGGCAGGCCCCTTAGTCTCAGTGAGACCGCTGACTCTCCATCTGTAGAAGGTGGAACTAGACTTAGATGATTTCTGAGGTCCTTGCTGTCCTGGCCCCTCAGTAAGGTAACTGGGAGCCAAGCTCAACAGGGACTTCCCTGCAAAATGCCCTCCCCTTCCTGCAACAGCTGTTTTTCCATGTGCATGAGTCATGCTAAGCACCTGTCTTTCGGGAGATGGCAAAAGCTGTCATTGTGTGCCCAGGAGGCTTGGAGAGTGATGGGCCCCTGCGGAGAGCGTGGTAGGATCTGGCTGAGCAGTGAGCAGCGGCTTTGGGCAGGGACCTCGGCACAGAGAGGCTTTGCCTCTAACCTGGGGGCACCTGTTGCTTCTCCAAACCACATCGCATCCCCTCTGTGCTTCCTTTTAACTGGCTGCCACCACGTTCCTGGATTTTATCTCCACCTAGCTCTCACTGCTGCCCCCAGGGAGCCATCAGCAGCCCCTGACAATCCACACTGACTCGATTGGTTTCTGTCTGTCTACAGGTGAAATCCCAAAGGGCACTCTCGTGTACTCCAGGCTTGTGACGCTTGCCTTCCAGGAGCCTTGCAGGAAGCGCAGCCAAAAGAGATCTCTGCAACACCAAGGAGCATGGGCCTGCCGCCTGTAGCACGGCTACCCACTCGCTGGAGAGGACCTGAGCCCGTTCCTCCAGACCTGCTGCAGGTCCAGAAGAAGGGGTCAGAGAGGTGTCGTGGTGGGGCAGGGAGAAAGGCAGGATGCCTGGCTGGCAGTGAAGGAACACCACTAGCCAAGCACCGCCAGGCCCAACACTAAGCAAAACCTGCATAGTCTGCATAGAGGACCTTGTGACACTGCTTCTAAGCAGCCCTAGTGGCACGTGACTGGCCACAGCATGATTCTCACCTAAGCAGCTGTCCCTAGTTGACTGACTCAAGGCAAATAGGACCCTGCCGCCTACACATGGGACATGTGGTCCCCACTCTGGAGCTGCTCAGGCAGTTCTAGAAGCACACTACTGAGACTACTGAGTAGCAGCGCCCTACTGGACAGTGTCAGGGGCTCGGCGACCTCGACTCACAGAGCCACGCCTGCTCAGCCCGGTCGGATGGAGACAGACACTCTGCGGTCTACAGTGTTGCACCTGAGCACTTTGAGTCCACGTGGTGAACGTGGGCACTTCACGGATGCCGTCTCATGCCTGACCTTGCTGCTCCTGTTTGTTTTCATCTATGACCTCCCTCGAAATATGCTGTTCCATTTTTTTCACCCTAAATCCATCCGGGTGATTTGGGCACTGATGGCCACACCTCGTCTATTAAAAGTCTTGGTACAACAAGCTGTAGTCATTTTTGAGTGGCCTGGGAGAGGGCTCCAGTTGTGCTAAAGCCTAGCCTGTGTCTTCACAGTGCACATGGATGGTGTGTCCATGTGTACACATGTATGGTACAGACGTATATATGCGCTAAAGCCATAGTGAAGGGCAACATACCTCGTGGACAGGCTTGGCAAGAGGAAATGAAAGTCTTTTTGGTAGCTATTAAAGACAACATGTATAAAGTAAAGAGTTTTTCTCGCCTGCTTTGTTTCCCATTTGGGCACAAGTCCCAGAATCGAGTGTATGGGAATTGGAAAGACAAAGTACTATTAAGAAGCTTATAGCCCAATGCTTAAGGTCTAAGTTTAAAAAACAAAGTTTTTTACTCTGTTGTTTTCTAGGAACCCCCAATCTGAAAGTGTAACAGAGTGGGTCTTACACTTGGTGTGCTGGTGTCAGCTGTGGATGTGGGGGCAGGTACTTCCTGTAATCCAATCCCAAGAGCTTTAGTTGGTATTTAGTTAGTGAGGCCCTAGAGTCTGCATTTTTTAAAAATTTATTTGACAGATAGAGTTAGCGTGAGAGAGAGACAGAGAGAAAGGTCTTCCTTCCATTGGTTCACTCCCCAAATGGCCGCCACGGCCAGAGCTATGCCGATCCGAAGCCAGGACCCAGATGCCTCCTCCCGGTCTCCCATGCGGGTGCAGGGGCCCAAGCACTTGGGCCATCCTCCACTGCCCTCCCAGGCCACAGCAGAGAGCTGGACTGGAAGAGGAGCAACCGGGACTAGAACTGGGGCCTATATGGGATGGTGGCGCCACAGGCGGAGTATTTAACCAAGTGAGCCACGGCGCTGGCCCCTGGAGTCTGCATTTTTATACAAAAGCACCCCTGGTGATGCTGATGCAAGTGGACTGCAGACCACATCTTAAAAGTATTGGCCCAAAACATTGAATCAAAACTACAAATGAATTTGTTTTGCTGTGATTAAGAGCCTTTAATTGAAAAATACACCAGTCATTCCATAAATATTGAAATAAGATCTTAAACTACTTATTGGGAGAAGTTCTTGATTATATCCTTTCGCCTTCCAGAATTGAAATGAGGTTAATAATAAATTGTTTCCTATCAACACTTAAAAACATAAACTAGAACAAAAAACTATCAACAGAACCACTACCGCCAATACAAGACCCTTCCGCAGGCTCTTGCCTAGGTGGGAACATACTGTACTCTAATTATTAGAGTGGCATCAGCTTTTACAGTGTTTAAATGAGTGTTTGTCAAAAACAAACTCACTGGCAAGATCAGTGGAATAGATGAGAAGTCAGGACACTATTAAACATTATTTAAGGACTAGTAGTGAAATGTGAATGCCTCTTGCCCATGGTTATTGAAGCATCCTAGCAATTCTCCTTCCTTCAATTCCTGTGCTGCCAGGGCTCGTTTGGCTTAGATAACATCATCAGCAATCAATGGACAATTCAAATATTGATTCAGGAGGAAAAAACTTAATAACTAAAAGCAAGCTGAAAGACTGAAACCTAGCCATCCCAACAATCGTATTAAATACACCCCAGTTAAAAGGCAGAGATAGCTAGAGTGGATAAAAAGAAAACCTAAATTTTTTTCTTAAGGATTTATTTACTTATTTGAAAGTCAGAGATGGAGAGAGAGAGAGAGAGAGAGAGATGAGATGGAGATTTTTCTATTTGCTGGTCCACTCCCCAGATGTCTGCAATGGCCAGGGCTGGGCAAAGGTGAAGCCTGGAGCTTCATCCAGGTTCCCACTAGAGTAGCAGGGGCTCAGGAACTTGGGCTAGCCTCCATTGCTTTGCCCATGCCACTAGCAGGGAGCTGGATCAGAATTGGAGCAGCTGGGAGTTGAACTGGCGCCCATATGTGATGCTGGCACTGCAGTTGGAGGCTTAACCTACTACGCCTTGGGGCCAGCGGTGTGGTGTAGTAGGCAAAGCCACTGCCTGCAGTGCAGGAATCCCATAAGGATGCTGGCTTGAGTCCTGGCTGCTCCACTTCCGATCCAGCTCTCTTCTATGGCCTGGGAAAGCAGTAGAAGATGGCCCAAGTGCTTGGGCCCTGCACCCACGTGGGAGACCCAGTAAAAGCTCCTGGCTCCTGGCTCTGGATCCAGTTCCAGCCATTGTGGCCAACTGGGGTGCGAACCACCGGATGGAAGATCTCTCTCTCTCTCTGCCTCTCTGTAACTCTTCCTTTCAAATAAATAAATAAAAATATAAAAAAACCTTGTGCCACAGCACCAGCCCCCCATAAGGGAGTGTTAAGAACAACTATGTACAAGTTGTACATCTCTCATGCAAAATCTCACAGTCAGAAATGCTCATGCTCACTGCAGGAAAAGTGGGATAGATGATGACTGCAAGATCTTGTTATTGTTGACAACTATTTGGCTCATCTTCCAGCTGAAATTCTCATTAAAAATGATGCTTATGCCAGCACCTATGTGACTCATTAATTAAGCCATGTGACAAGGTTATCCTCAGATCAATGAAGAATAGTTATAAAAACACCTTTAGAACAGCATGCACGCAGCAGTAGCAGAAACACAGGTGTGGGAAAATCTCAAAAGTGGTTTAGCATGAAGGATATTCCATATACTTTTTACTGTTGTCAACACTTGAAGCACATAACTGGGTATGAATGGCACAACCTCTGGCCTGTGAGTATGTTCAGTGATGATAAGGAATAAGGTGGTGAATTCGAAAGATCCTATACATCCAGCAAGAAAAAAGTGATGTCCTACATCTTTATATGTGAAAAAAAAATACCTTCATGATCCATCAAAGAGCTGGAAGAAGCGGGTATTGATGTTTTACCATAGATGATGAAGCTCTTGTTGTTTACTCGTGACTGATGACAAAATCACTGATGTAGTTGGGAGTCGAGGTGATTGAAGTAACAGTAATGATGAAGATGACCTTGCCAACGCTGCAGTGAAGTGCCTGCTGAGGACAAGGTGAGAAGGTGTGATGGGCTTGCTGAAGGACAGACAGCAGGTGTTCAGAAAGGAAGTGAATGTGTCAGTGTCTAAACTCAGAGAGAGGCTTTGATAAATACCATTGCAACAGGTAGATGGCTCTGTAGGAAGGATCAGGGTGCCTCCTCATCCCTAGATGAACCGCTTCCCAGCCTTTCAATCACTTTGGTGATTATAACCACCTGGAACAGTAACCTCCGAATGCAAACCCAGCGTCAGAGGTGGGGGCTGCAAGCCTGCACGGTGGCTGTTGTGGTTGTTTAGCGACTGACGTGAATATTCTGCTGCTGCTGCTGTGCTGTGTGATTACCCTGAACACAGGAGATTGTTACTGTTGAATGGTGTGTTGTATTTTTTACAACGTGTGAATGACCGTAAGAAAATGATTACTTCTTAGTAGGACACCAATTCAAAGTCAAGAGTGATGGTGATGCCACACAGTCACAAGCGGTCAACACAGGTGCTGAGTTAGAAGCATCTTCACTTTCTGATGGGTCAGTGTGCACAAATGTAGTTTCATGTACAGACATTTAGAATATTGTTTATAGGGGCTGGAGCTCTGGCATAGCGGGTGACCACTGCCCACAGCACCAGCATCCCATATGGGCACTGGTTTGAGTCCCGGCTGTTCCATTCTGATCCAGCTCTCTGCTGTGGCCTGGGAAAGCAGTAGAAGATGGCCCAAGTCCTTGGGCCCCTGCACCCAGGAAGAATCTCCAGGCTCCTGGCTTTGGACTAATGCAGCTCCGGCCACTGCGGCCAACTGGGGAGTGAACCAGCGGATAGAAGACCTCTCTCTTTCTCTCTGCCTCTCCTTCTCTCTCTGTGCAACCTTGCCTTCCAAATAAATAAATAAATCTTTTTTTAAAAGAATATTGTTTATAATTCCTTTCAGGCAATGGTAAAAATGAATTTTTGGTTAAGCTTGGGTCCCAACCCCAAACTACCTAATTATGTATATGAGGACATTCGAAAATCTGCAAAATTCCAAAACAGTTCTGGTCTCAAGCATTTTGGTAAGGAAAACTCATCCTATACCAAGAAATTTGATAACCTAGAAGAAATGGATCAATTCCTAGAAATAGGCAAGCTATCAAGATTGAATTAAGAAGAAATAGAAAGCCTGAACAGACCATTGAGAAGTGAAGATATTAAAGTAGTAATTAAAGACCTACAATGGAGACATACTCAGGATCAGCTGGTTTCATGGGTGAGTTCTACCAAAGAGTCAAGAAAAATTAACGCAATCCTTCCTAAATCCCCCAAAAGATGAAAGTTGAGGGAGGACTTCTACAACTTATTTTATAAAGCTGGCATCTCCCTGATACTAAAGCTAGAAAAAGCCACCACAAGAAAAATCCAGGCCAGTATCTCTGATCAACATCAATGCAAAAAATTCCTAATTAAATAGTAGCAGAATGATATCAGCAATAGAGAGACAAGATTATACTTCATAACCAAAATAGTATTTATCTGTGGGCTGCATGTTTTATTAAGTGCTCAAATCAAGTAACATGATGCATTTTGAGAGTTGAAGCTACATGCACATCTCAATACATACAGAGGAGTATTTGACAAAGTTCAACATCCTTTCATGATAAAAATTCTCAACAAGTGAAGGTATAAAAGTAAATATCCTCAACATTATCAAGACCACTTATGAGAAGCCCACAGTTAACATCACATTCAATGAAAAGCAGTAGAAGATGGCCCAAGTGCTTGGGTTCCTGCACCCACATCGGAGACCCTGAAGAAGCACCTGGCTTCTGGCTCCGGCTTGACCCAGCCCCAGCTATTGCAGCCATTTGGGGAGTGAATCAACGAATGAAAGATTTTCTCTCTCTCTCTCTCTCTCCCTCTAGTTCTTCCTTTCAAATAAATAAATTTTAAAAAAGACACAAATACTCTTCACAAGAAAAAAAACCAGACTTTCCATAAAAAGTGCTAGAGTGAAAGAATGTTTCTTTAAATTATTATTAGCAACCACTTGCCACCATACATTGAATGAAAGTTAAAATTAGAAAGCTTATAAAGGACAGGCAAATATTTCTTAGGATACCATAGCACATACTAGAGTAAGAATGGATTAAATTGTAATTCATTGAAAAACAAACAAACACTTCACCTTATTGTAAGATATTTTTTTATTGTAAGATGTTATTTTGAAAGCAAAAGGACTATCTGTAGACCCGGGGTAACTACTTGCAATACATATATCTGCAAATAGACTCATTCAAAAATATAAAGAACTCCTTCAAAGGTAATCTGTTAGCCTAGCAGTTAAGATGCTGGTCAAGACACTTGGCTTTGAGTCCCAGTTCCAGTTAATGCAGTCCCGGTTCCTGTTAATGCAGAGCCTAGTAGGCAGCTAAGTTTGACTCGAATATTTGGGTTTTTGTCACACATGTTGGAGTCCTGGATTGCATTCCTGGCTCCCAGCTTTAGCCCAGTTCAGCCCCGGCCAGTGTGGACATTTTAGTAGTGAATTAGTGGATGAGGGCTATATGTCTCTTTCTCTACCTCTCAAAACAAGCAAAACTCCTACAAACCATGAATAAAATGGTTACATTGTAGTATAGCAATAAGCAGAAAGACTTAAAATGTTTTTTTGCAGTTGAAGATTCCAGATCACCAACAGGCATGTGAAAACCAAAATATCACTGCACATCTAGTGCAAGAGCAAAAATTTAGAGACTGAAAGCACTCCGTGTGTGGGAATACAGAGCAGTTGCAAGTGGCCTGTACTTTTCATGGAAATTTAAAAAATGATAAAATTATTTTGCAAAATTTCATGTTAATTTCTACTGTTTCACCAAGCAAATCCGCCTCATCCATAAATACCTAGGAGAAACCAGCGCATATCTTCACAAAGTGCTTTTTTGAAAAGGTTCATAGTCATTTTATGCAATAGCCAGGGCTGGGCTAAGTCTGGAGCCAGGAGCTAAGAATTCAATGCAGGTCTAATAACTTGAGTCATTACCACTAATTACTTGAGTTCAAGAAGCCTGATTACTTGAATCATTATCACTACATAGCAGGATCTGCACTGGTGGGAAGCTGGAGTGAGGAGCCAGAACTGGGATTTGAAGCCAGATGCTCTGATATGAAACATGAGCATCTTTTTTTTTTTTTTTTTTAATATGGGTTGCCGGTGTTGTAGGCCGCAGCTTTAACCCACTGCACCACAGCACTAGCCTCATTATTTATTTGAAAGTCAGAGTTACACACAGAGAGGAAGAGAGGCAGAGAGGCAGAGAGATCTTCCATCCACTGGTTCACTCCCCAACTGGCCGCAATGGCCAGAGCTGCCCAATCCGAAGCCAGGAGCCAGGAGCTTCCTCCTGGTCTCCCATGTGGGTGCAGGGCCCAAGGACTTGGGCCATCCTCCACTGCCTTCCTGGGCCACAGCAGAGAGCTGGACTGGAAGAGGAGCAACCGGGACTAGAACCCAGCACCCATATGGGATGGCGGCGCCGCAGGCGGAGGATTAACCAAGTGAGCCACAGCACTGGCTATGTGGGGTAACTGACACACACATGTGACTAGTGTGTGCAGTGCATGGCCTTCACCCCAGCATCGTTGCCACAGGGAAGACCTCCACCCACCTCCTCCACACAGAGAAGACTCCTGGAGAGACAGGTGAATGCAAGCCACAGGATAACTGAGTCTCCTACTGAGAGCTCTCTGCCACCTGCCCCACCACCAACAGGAGCCGGGGCTTCCGCAGGTTGATGAACTGGTTTCTCATTTTTGCAGCACATGCAAAGCACATCCAAAGCTTGAGTTGCAGAAGTCTCAGTCACGTGCAGGAGGGCAAAACAGCATGAGGAAGCTCCATGGGTGTCATTTGGCACGTCCCAGAGCTGGGTCCTCGGCAGCCACGCAGAGGCCCAGGGGCCCCGCCTCTCACCAACCACACTGGGTGTCGTGGGTGTTTGCCCCTCAGCCCAACGTGCACCCTCCCAGCTCCTTACTGAGTAACCTGAGGGACGGAGGATTCCTGATGAAGAAACCGTGCCTCTAGGAAACAAGGAGGGTGCACTGGGCCGAGGGAAGCCTCCCGTCCAGGTCCTAGACCTGCACAGATTCTGGGAGCTGCGGAGGTTTTCCCAGGGCAGGGGAGGGCTGGGGAGGGAGGCGCTCCAGTGTGTGTGCTGGTGTCCAGGGTTTGGATCAGCTCTGGTCTCGGGTTCTGAGTTTACCATTTCTTGGCCATTTCCCATGGCCAAGTTACTTGTCTTATGTCTTTACATGTGAGTTCCTTCCCCTGAAAAACCTGAAAGTAATATCTGCATCCAATTGTTGTTGAGATCATGAATGACTCTCACTTCCAGAGTTCCTAATTCAGTAAGAATCGCGGAGTAAGACCTGTGGATGCCTCTTGCCTGAGCCTTCTCTCTGGCGGTGTGCATTTAGTCACTGGCTTCACACGCTGTGTCTCACTGGAGGCAGAGAACTTGGTGAGAGCCCCTCGTCCTTTGCTTACACACACAGTCTGATGAGTCACCATTCCTCTCCTTAGGCATCCCTTGCTGGCCAGTTTCCACTGCTAGGAACTTCCGTGAGCAACATTTCAGGCGCATTCAGTAACACACAATTCCTGGGCCCCCAGCTCTGTCTCCTGATAAATCTAACTTATTTTTCTCTTACCCCTTCGTTTGGATAAGGGTCAGCCTTCACACGAACAAAGCTGTCTGTGTCCTGGTTCTCCATGGAATCCAACAGCTCCTCTCATACCCATGGCCGGTCCTCAGTTTCTTTCACACCAAGATCCACTTCTCTCAGATTTGCGGAATCACATCCATTCCATCTGGACTCATCCATCCTATTCCTCTACCACTCTCAGTTTCCCCTCCCAGAGCCTCTGGGGCTGCCTGGGGCTTGTGTCAAGCAATGCCTTCCTTTGACAAACAAGGAAACCCTTGTCCTCAGGAGGAGGTGAGGGGCTGGGAGCTAACAGGCACCAGTCAGGCACCATGAAAAGGTCTCGCGTGCAGTTAACATTGAGGGAGGGAGATGCATGGGCCTGACACGTGCTGTGATGCTGTGTGGTTTCCCATTGTCTTCTCCTCCGGATCTCCTTTCCTTCTGCTCGGGTTCCCACAGATCCAGCCGAGACTCCCCACTGGCCCGGCAGCTCCTCCTGCTCACTGTCCGTGGAAGCCTGAGCGTGAAGCCAGGTGCCAGGCAAAGCAAGGCAGACCAGGTGCTTCGACAGCTCCTTGTTCTTTCTCCAACTCCACCCTGGGATTTCTTCCTGGCATTTGCTTCTCACCGCAACTTCTCTCTCTCATTCTTCAGGTGCCTGTAAATTTGCTCCCACTTCAAATGACCAAAAAAAGATAACATTTTTTTTGTAATATCTCCCTATTCCCGAAGTAATAACTTCTTTGATTCAATACATGTGTACATGTACTTTAGCCTTATGTCATGCACGTTATATGTACTTGGCATATGTTAAATATGGTGTATGTGTATATGAAATGCATCGATACTTGAGCCAGATTTGTTAATCCTAAGCATTGGTTGTCCCCAGCTCTTGTCCCTCATTAGGAAGCCCTTCAGCTTTGACTTTGTCTCATTTGTGTGCTCCTTTCCCCTAGATGTGCCATATCCAGTGTGCCTTATGTACCTGGGAGTTGTTTTATTTAGTTCAACTTCACTGAATATTTTTATCAACTGAGCAATATTTTTATTGCTTTTGCCCAATGATAAAATTATTTTTACTGAATATGTATAAAAATCAACCCAGATGAAAATATCTTAGTGTCTGTGCAGACTCCATCTCACCCTCTGGACTTTCTCTCCAAGGCTGTTTTCCTGCTGTCCCCTGGGGTGGGACAGAACAGCACAGAGAGATCATGGGTAGCAACGGATTCTGACAGCTGTGTTTCTCTTTTCAGAGCTGGGTCTGGATGATCCCAGAGTGATGAAGACACCTTCCCAGCTGGAGGGAGACGCTCTTGAAAGCTCAGTCACTAGTGCCCTGAAGCTCCAGATTTTGAAATGAAAACCACAGCCCATGAAGTGGAAACTCGCATGCAGACTCCTTGGCCTTCAAGCCTAGGACCCAGAGGTAATCATGTCTGCTGTCTCAGATGCACATTTTCCTTAGTACTCTCTCATGAGATTATGGCTCATTCTCCCATTCCGCTGTCCTCCCAGCAGCTGCTGTAACCTCTATCAGGTCTTGTCTCTGCTTCGCACAGGCTGCCCCCTTCTCAGGCCTTTCCATGTCCACCACCTGCTTGTAGTCTGAGCACCACTATGTCCCAGTGCTGCTGCCCAGTCTCCCTTACTACGTCCATAGCAAAACCCAGCCCCGTGTCCTCATCACGATCTGAAGGGCATCCGTGAGCCACTGCACGCATGGTGCTTTGATTGAGAAAGGCACTTCCTTGCCTCCCCTTCCCGGCTTCACAAGTTCACCTCCTCTTTCTTGTGGGAGCACCGTATACTTACATCACTTGCACACGGATCTCCTTAGATCTGCTTTTGGGGTGCCTAAGTCAACCCCATGCCTTCCACTTCCACGTGTGACTTGGAAGTGCTGAAACCGGAGGGGGAGGTGCTCTGATTTCAGAAATGGACTAGAACCTGGGTCACAGGCAGGAGGGCCCTGTTGGGCCGGAGCGGTTTTGTCTTCCTCTCCAGATGTGTGCACCTGTGTGAAACTGCACAGTGCTTTATGCTCCACACAACTCAGCACTGCACGTCATGGGCTCATCTGAGCTGGCAACAGCTGGAGCACACTAGGTGCATGCTGAAGAGAACTCAGTTCCAAGTGCACAGGGAGGCCAGTGTTTCAAAAGGCCACAAGAGCACTATGGCCTGTCTATATTTTTACATCTACACGCACTTCTACAGGCTCATTGAAGAAACTTGAAAAAATGAACTCAGTTGAATCTGAAACCAGAGATGGTAGCAGAGCATTGAGAAGGCATTGACCTGGAAGTGGCAGGAGGAAGATTAAATCTTTAAGGCCAGTGGGAAGGGGGCTTGTGGTAGGGTAGACAGAAGCAACAGGAATTGTGTGGAATGACACAGGTCTCCTGAGGTTTTCCAAATCACGCCTTCGTGGAATAAACACCGAGTGGGCTTCAACCTGCAGGGACAGCTTGACCCAGCATTTCAAAATTCTGGTTTAAATCCAATGAGGTGGGGTTTGGTCATTGGTTATTTTTAAAAGGAATCCTCTGATATGCATCTGGGAGCTAGAGGGACACTGGATCTAGCGGCATCTCAATATTCAGCAGAGCCACGTCCCAAGTGTGGCTGCTTCGTGGAAGAGTTGCATGTGAACCATTGATAGGTTTAGAATTCTTCTCTCGAAAGAAGTGCTTCACAACCAGGAGAGAGAGAATAGAAAGAGAGACAGAAAGATGGGCTAGAACTGTAACCTCGCTGTTTGGATCAATACTTTAAAATAAAAGATACAGGAGAAATAAGTATTACACAGAAACCTAATATACAACATATAATACCTCCCTCATATCATAAGTTTAAAATTGTGATGTTTTAACTTTTCTCCTTTAAAGCCCGCAGCTCACCGTCTCCTAACGTGAATTTACACTCCTCTATTTAGTTGAGAAATACATATTAAAAATATGTTTTATCTAATTTTATTATCATGCTAATTTCCAATAAAGGATCTTAGGTCTCATTCTCCTATATTTGGCTTTCTTAATGTCCTATATGTTAGTATAATATCCTAAAAGGGAATCTTTCTAAGGGAGAAATTGAAAAAAGATGGAGAAACTCTAGGATGACTAGAATAGTGCTGCTTTTGTCATTTTCCCTTGATTAGTGACTCTAGCTGTTGTGCATAGTCTAGAAGGTAATTTTATTTCAAATTTAGTTTTAGTTCATACAAGTGAGTTTTTTTCTCTTTCACTTGGATTTTTTATTACAATGTTATAACCCATTACAACAAATAACTTGTCATACATCAAATCTTGGGGCTTAACAATTTTTAAAAGATTGATTTATTGATGGTTTATTTGCAGGGCAGAGAGTGGGGAGGGGGAGAGAGACAGAGACCAAGAGAGAGATATTCCATCTGCTGATTCACTTTCCAAATGCCTGCACCAGCCAAGGCTGCACCAGGCTGAAGTGAGGATCCAGGAACTCTTATCTGGTCTCCTACAGAGGTGGCAGGAGTCCAAGACCTTGAGCCATGTTCTGCCTCTCATCATTAGCAGGAATGCTGGATTGGAAGCAAGCAACCATCTTGAACGCGGCACTCTGATATGGAATGTTGGTGTCATAAATGGTGCCTTAACCCACTGTGCCACAATGGACACCCCATATGTGTTTCAGTTTTTATTTTATTTTATTTATTTATTTTATGTTTTTAAAGATCTGTTTGAAAGGCAGCATTATAGAGACGAGAGAGGTATAAAATGGCTGCAAATAGAGGGAAAGCCACATTGAAATAGAGGGAAAAGATATTCAAATCTGCTGGTGTGAGGCATCAAATCCTGTCTTTAAACAAGTTTGGGGTTGACTCCCAAGGCTGAGACAAAGACCCTCAATTCCTGAAGGTTTGGGTGAGACCATTCTTGGCTGCTCCTGCTTCAGCGACACCTGGCTGCAGGTGCGGGCTGAAGCCTCTTGGAGTGAAGTCATCTATGCGCCGTTCTCGCCTGGGCTTTGCTCCGTGCCCTCTGCAGGACTCTCAGGACCAGGGAGCAGGAAACCTTCATGGGGCTCTCTTGTGCCTGCAGAGGTGGGCATCATGGGGCAAGCACCGTGGTTTGCTCAAGCTGCAGACGTTGTTCACAGCCGGCCGGGCCTGGCACCTGTGATGCACCAAGCAATGCTCAGTGGGAGGAGGCGCTGCTCCAGGTCCTGGGGGACACTGTGACCTGTGCCTCTGCAGGGCATGACCAGGTGCTGCTCCGGGTCCTGGGGGACACTGTGACCTGCGCCTCTGCAGGATGTGACCAGGCACTGCTCCGGGTCCTGGAGGACACACTGACCTGCGCCTCTGCAGGGCGTGACCAGGCACTGCTCCAGGTCCTGGGGGACACTGTGACCTGCGCCTCTGCAGGACGTGACCAGGTGCTGCTCCGGGTCCTGGGGGACACTGTGACCTGCGCCTCTGCAGGACGTGACAGGTGCTGCTCCGGGTCCTGGGGGACACTGTGACCTGCGCCTCTGCAGGGCGTGACCAGGCGCTGCTCCAGGTCCTGGGGGACACTGTGACCTGCGCCTCTGCAGGACGTGATCAGGTGCTGCTCCAGGTCCTGGGGGACACTGTGACCTGCGCCTCTGCAGGACGTGATCAGGTGCTGCTCCGGGTCCTGGGGGACACTGTGACCTGCGCCTCTGCAGGACGTGACCAGGTGCTGCTCCGGGTCCTGGGGGACACACTGACCTGTGCCTCTGCAGGGCGTGACCAGGCGCTGCTCCGGGTCCTGGGGGACACTGTGACCTGTGCCTCTGCAGGACGTGACCAGGCGCTGCTCCGGGTCCTGGAGGACACACTGACCTGCGCCTCTGCAGGGCGTGACCAGGCACTGCTCCAGGTCCTGGGGGACACTGTGACCTGCGCCTCTGCAGGGCGTGACCAGGCGCTGCTCCGGGTCCTGGGGGACACTGTGACCTGCGCCTCTGCAGGACGTGACAGGTGCTGCTCCGGGTCCTGGGGGACACTGTGACCTGCGCCTCTGCAGGACGTGACCAGGCGCTGCTCCAGGTCCTGGGGGACACTGTGACCTGCGCCTCTGCAGGACGTGACAGGCGCTGCTCCGGGTCCTGGGGGACACTGTGACCTGCGCCTCTGCAGGATGTGACCAGGCACTGCTCCAGGTCCTGGGGGACACACTGACCTGTGCCTCTGCAGGGCGTGACCAGGCGCTGCTCCGGGTCCTGGGGGACACTGTGACCTGTGCCTCTGCAGGGCGTGACCAGGCGCTGCTCCGGGTCCTGGAGGACACACTGACCTGTGCCTCTGCAGGGCGTGACCAGGCACTGCTCCAGGTCCTGGGGGACACTGTGACCTGCGCCTCTGCAGGGCGTGACCAGGCGCTGCTCCGGGTCCTGGGGGACACTGTGACCTGCGCCTCTGCAGGACGTGACAGGTGCTGCTCCGGGTCCTGGGGGACACTGTGACCTGCGCCTCTGCAGGGCGTGACCAGGCGCTGCTCCAGGTCCTGGGGGACACTGTGACCTGCGCCTCTGCAGGGCGTGACCAGGCGCTGCTCCAGGTCCTGGGGGACACTGTGACCTGCGCCTCTGCAGGACGTGACAGGCGCTGCTCCGGGTCCTGGGGGACACTGTGACCTGCGCCTCTGCAGGATGTGACCAGGCACTGCTCCAGGTCCTGGGGGACACACTGACCTGTGCCTCTGCAGGGCGTGACCAGGCGCTGCTCCGGGTCCTGGGGGACACTGTGACCTGTGCCTCTGCAGGGCGTGACCAGGCGCTGCTCCGGGTCCTGGGGGACACTGTGACCTGCGCCTCTGCAGGACGTGACCAGGCGCTGCTCCAGGTCCTGGGGGACACTGTGACCTGCGCCTCTGCAGGGCGTGACCAGGCGCTGCTCCAGGTCCTGGGGGACACTGTGACCTGCGCCTCTGCAGGGCGTGACCAGGCGCTGCTCCGGGTCCTTGGGGACACTGTGACCTGCGCCTCTGCAGGATGTGACCAGGCACTGCTCCAGGTCCTGGGGGACACACTGACCTGCGCCTCTGCAGGACGTGACCAGGCACTGCTCCAGGTCCTGGGGGACACTGTGACCTGCGCCTCTGCAGGGCATGACCAGGCGCTGCTCCGGGTCCTGGGGGACACTGTGACCTGCGCCTCTGCAGGACGTGACAGGTGCTGCTCCGGGTCCTGGGGGACACTGTGACCTGTGCCTCTGCAGGACGTGATCAGGCACTGCTCCGGGTCCTGGGGGACACTGTGACCTGCGCCTCTGCAGGATGTGACCAGGCGCTGCTCCGGGTCCTGGGGGACACTGTGACCTGCGCCTCTGCAGGACGTGACAGGTGCTGCTCCGGGTCCTGGGGGACACTGTGACCTGCGCCTCTGCAGGGCGTGACCAGGCGCTGCTCCAGGTCCTGGGGGACACTGTGACCTGCGCCTCTGCAGGACGTGACCAGGCACTGCTCCGGGTCCTGGGGGACACTGTGACCTGCACCTCTGCAGGGCGTGACCAGGCACTGCTCCGGGTCCTGGGGGACACTGTGACCTGCGCCTCTGCAGGACGTGACCAGGTGCTGCTCCAGGTCCTGGGGGACACTGTGACCTGTGCCTCTGCAGGACGTGACCAGGCGCTGCTCCGGGTCCTGGGGGACACACTGACCTGTGCCTCTGCAGGGCGTGACCAGGCGCTGCTCCAGGTCCTGGGGGACACTGTGACCTGCGCCTCTGCAGGGCGTGACCAGGTGCTGCTCCAGGTCCTGGGGGACACTGTGACCTGCGCCTCTGCAGGACGTGACCAGGCACTGCTCCGGGTCCTGGGGGACACTGTGACCTGCGCCTCTGCAGGGCGTGACCAGGCGCTGCTCCAGGTCCTGGGGGACACTGTGACCTGCGCCTCTGCAGGACGTGACCAGGCGCTGCTCCGGGTCCTGGGGGACACTGTGACCTGCGCCTCTGCAGGGCGTGACCAGGCGCTGCTCCGGGTCCTGGGGGACACACTGACCTGCGCCTCTGCAGGACGTGACCAGGCACTGCTCCAGGTCCTGGGGGACACTGTGACCTGCGCCTCTGCAGGGCATGACCAGGCGCTGCTCCGGGTCCTGGGGGACACTGTGACCTGCGCCTCTGCAGGACGTGACAGGTGCTGCTCCGGGTCCTGGGGGACACTGTGACCTGTGCCTCTGCAGGACGTGATCAGGCACTGCTCCGGGTCCTGGGGGACACTGTGACCTGCGCCTCTGCAGGATGTGACCAGGCGCTGCTCCGGGTCCTGGGGGACACTGTGACCTGCGCCTCTGCAGGACGTGACAGGTGCTGCTCCGGGTCCTGGGGGACACTGTGACCTGCGCCTCTGCAGGGCGTGACCAGGCGCTGCTCCAGGTCCTGGGGGACACTGTGACCTGCGCCTCTGCAGGACGTGACCAGGCACTGCTCCGGGTCCTGGGGGACACTGTGACCTGCACCTCTGCAGGGCGTGACCAGGCACTGCTCCGGGTCCTGGGGGACACTGTGACCTGCGCCTCTGCAGGACGTGACCAGGTGCTGCTCCAGGTCCTGGGGGACACTGTGACCTGTGCCTCTGCAGGACGTGACCAGGCGCTGCTCCGGGTCCTGGGGGACACACTGACCTGTGCCTCTGCAGGGCGTGACCAGGCGCTGCTCCAGGTCCTGGGGGACACTGTGACCTGCGCCTCTGCAGGGCGTGACCAGGTGCTGCTCCAGGTCCTGGGGGACACTGTGACCTGCGCCTCTGCAGGACGTGACCAGGCACTGCTCCGGGTCCTGGGGGACACTGTGACCTGCGCCTCTGCAGGGCGTGACCAGGCGCTGCTCCAGGTCCTGGGGGACACTGTGACCTGCGCCTCTGCAGGACGTGACCAGGCGCTGCTCCGGGTCCTGGGGGACACTGTGACCTGCGCCTCTGCAGGGCGTGACCAGGCGCTGCTCCGGGTCCTGGGGGACACTGTGACCTGCGCCTCTGCAGGACGTGACCAGGTGCTGCTCCAGGTCCTGGGGGACACTGTGACCTGCGCCTCTGCAGGGCGTGACCAGGTGCTGCTCCAGGTCCTGGGGGACACTGTGACCTGCGCCTCTGCAGGGCGTGACCAGGCGCTGCTCCAGGTCCTGGGGGACACTGTGACCTGCGCCTCTGCAGGGCGTGATCAGGTGCTGCTCCAGGTCCTGGGGGACACTGTGACCTGCGCCTCTGCAGGGCGTGACCAGGCGCTGCTCCAGGTCCTGGGGGACACTGTGACCTGCGCCTCTGCAGGACGTGATCAGGTGCTGCTCCAGGTCCTGGGGGACACTGTGACCTGCGCCTCTGCAGGGCGTGACCAGGCACTGCTCCGGGTCCTGGGGGACACTGTGACCTGCGCCTCTGCAGGACGTGACCAGGTGCTGCTCCGGGTCCTGGGGGACACTGTGACCTGCGCCTCTGCAGGGCGTGACCAGGCGCTGCTCCGGGTCCTGGGGGACACACTGACCTGCGCCTCTGCAGGACGTGACCAGGCGCTGCTCCGGGTCCTGGGGGACACACTGACCTGCGCCTCTGCAGGACGTGACCAGGCGCTGCTCCAGGTCCTGGGGGACACACTGACCTGCGCCTCTGCAGGACGTGACCAGGCGCTGCTCCAGGTCCTGGGGGACACTGTGACCTGCGCCTCTGCAGGACGTGACAGGCGCTGCTCCGGGTCCTGGGGGACACTGTGACCTGCCCCTCTGCAAGGTGTGACCAGGCGCTGCTCCAGGTCCTGGGGGACACTGTGACCTGCGCCTCTGCAGGGCGTGACTGGCTCTCAGCAGTGACTGTGATGTGACTGTGACTGCCCTGCAGTGAGCTCAGGCTCCCCTACCCTGCAACTGTGGCTCTGCCTCCTTGCATGGTACAGGCCTGCAGGCCCAGCCACTGAGGGCACATCCAGGAGAGAACTGGGTGGTTTACTGCAGCCAAACAACTCGCTCTGACCACACCCTGAAGGTCGTGCGGGGTGCGCCTGGGTCACAGTGTGATGGCCGGCTTACGGCAGGCTCCGTCAGAATCCGAATCATAACACAGGACTTGTCTCTGAGTGAAGCTGGGAACGCCCTGTGGTTTTCTCTTTTGGACCTGGCAGCTCTCCACGTCCTGCCACATTAGGCGGGGTGGCTCTTGTGCACGGCATGAGGATAATCAGCATTGAGAGACAGAGGCTCCACCAGATGCCCTGGAACAGAGGAGTCAGCAGTTGCGGACTTGTTCTGCCGGGATGGTGGGGTGACAGTGTTCTTTGACAAGAAGGGCTGGAGACAAGTTTCGGTGAACATGTCTGTCTATTAACAAGGGCAGGCAGAGGGAGTGCAACTAATTCTATAGGATAAAGCTGATATTGGCGCCACTATGCTTCTCCAATCAGCTTGAAGGTCACCTAGGCTTTGGTAGCCTCCCAGGTGGGCCTTATGGGTCTGGGCCACACCTGGGAGCAGTTTACCTGATTGGTAATTACAAGGCCCCTCAATAGGAAGCAGAGGTAGGGGAAATGTGCCAGGGGCTCCTGCCTCCTGCCGCCTGCCAGCAGGCAGGCCATCCCAGGAGGCATGGCATGCCACACCCTCTTAACCTCCTGTGTGGGCTAGGCAGGCAGTCTCCCAGCCAGGCACAGGATCACCCCACAAGCAGTGTTTCCAGGATAGAAGACAACAGCCCAAGGCACCGAGGTTCCCCAAGCCGCCAGGAAGACAGGAAGGAACCATCTCTTCCTGGGCACTTAGGACCCGGTGAACCTCTGTATAAAAGGGATACTTTGTTGGCTTCCTTTAGTCCTGCTCTAGTAAGGGATCCTGGGTTCCCACAACATCCTGGGTGATGCAATCGGTCCCTCTGTTGTTCCTGTGGCCACCACAAGGGGGCGCTGTGATCCTTCCACAGGGCAATGGGCTTGCAAAGTAGAGGGCTCCCTGTGGTTTGGACATTGCCAGTCATTTCAGCTTTTTGGATCTGGAGATGCCTGTTTTGGTCAGCACAGGTATGGAACCGTCTTGGATTAGCCAGTCCTGTCCAGGCTGGAGGACTGTCTGGGGACCCTTGGCTACTCAGCCTGGATGTCTAGCACCAGGGGATTTTGTTACCTCCCTCAGCCTGGCCAGCAAAGACCCCAGGGGCTTCTGACTTGAAAGAAACACATTCCTCCTCTTCCTCTAATACTGTGGTAGCCCATTCCTGTCAGCTGGTGTGTGTGTATGTGTGTGTGTGTAGGGCAACAGTGACCAGAGAGAAGAGGAGCTGCACACAGGAGAAAGAGGAGGAGGTGGAGGTGAAGGGTTTGGGGTGCTGGACAGAGCTGGAACAATGAATGAAGAGGGGTCCACGTCATGGCAGAGTAAGCAGCCACCTGTGATGCCAGCATTCCATGTGAGCTCTGGTTCAAGCCCCAGCTGCTGCACTTTCAATCCAGCTCCCTGCTGATGCACCTGAGAAAGCAGTGGGAGACCGAGATGGAGCTCCAGGTTCCTGGGCATTTGGGGAGTGAAGCAGTGAATGGAAGATCTTTTTTTCTCTTTCTCTCTCTCTCAGTTTCTTCCTCTCTGTCTATAACTCTGCCTTTCAAATAAACAGATGAATTAAAACAAAAAAATGAATGTGGAAGATGACGAGGAAGATAGGGAAGAGGTGAGAGGGAGGAGGGAGTGGAGGAGGGGGAATGCCAGTAAATTACAAATCCTCCAAAACTCATAGCGCCCCCTGGGGCAGGGGGAGGTCAACTGCAAGGAAGAGGAAAGCAGCACTGTTCTAGGTGGGACAGGAGCCCAGGCCCTGCAGGTGGACCGCAGGAGGCTGGAAAGCTCCTCCCTGTACTGATCCACCACAACCATGTATCCACCACGCTCGTTCTCCCCAGCAGAGGCCTGAGGGGGCGGAGCAAAGACCAATCGGGGGCTGCAGATGAAGGGTCCCGCCTCTGGGTATCCCCAGAGAAAGGTGTGGACAGGAATCCCAACTTGAGTGAAGGCCTGTGTCTAAATACTGGATGAGTTTGTGGACTCAAAAGACTTCCATAGCCTTGGCAGCTTATGACAAGAGCCTTGGGTGACTACTGACGTCATAATTAAGAGTGTCAATTGTTGGCCGGCACTGCGGCTCAATAGGCTAATCCTCCACCTAGCGGCGCTGGCACACCGGGTTCTAGTCCCGGTCGGGGTGCCGGATTCTGTCCCGGTTGCCCCTCTTCCAGGCCAGCTCTCTGCTGTGGGTCAGGAAGGCAGTGGAGGATGGCCCAAGTGCTTGGGCCCTGCACCCCATGGGAGACCAGGAGAAGCACCTGGTTCCTGGCTTCAGATAAGTGCAATGCGCCGGCCGCAGCGGGCCAGCCGTGGCGGCCATTGGAGGGTGAATCAACGGCAAAAGCAAGACCTTTCTCTGTCTCTCGCTCTCACTGTCCACTCTGCCTGTCAAAAAAAAAAAAAAAAAAAGGGTGTCAATTGTTAACAAGAGTCACTGTGCTGTCCTTAATGAGTTGTACTATGTGAATTAATGGTAAAACTAGTCTTTTTTTTTTTTTCTTGGACAGGCAGAGTGAACAGTGAGAGAGAGAGACAGAGAGAAATGTCTTCCTTTTTTCCGTTGGTGCACCTTCTAATGGCCACCGCGGCCGGTGCGCTGCACTGATCCGAAGCCAGGAGCCAGGTGCTTCTCCTGGTCTCCCATGCAGGTGCAGGGCCCAAGGACTTGGGCCATCCTCCACTGCACTCCCAGGCCACAGCAGAGAGCTGGACAGGGAGAGGAGAAACCGGGACAGAATCCGGTGCCCCGACAGGGACTAGAACCCGGTGTACCAGCGCTGCAGGTGGAGGATTAGCCTATTGAGCCGCGGCGCCAGCCAAAACTAGTCTTCAAACAGTACTTTATACATTGGGTGTCTGTGTGGGTGCAAACTGTTGAAATCTCTACTTAGTATAGAGTTGGTCTTCTGTAGATAAAGATAATTAAAAACGAATCTTAATGAATAGGTTGGGAGAGGGAGTAGGAGGTGGTACCGGAGTGGGAGGGCGAGTAAGGGGGGAAGAGCCACTATAATCCAAAAGCTGTACCTATGAAATTTATATTTATTAAATAAAAGCTTTCAAAAAAAAAAAAAGAGTGGAGGCCCACGAAGACCTCATTGTCCTCTGCTGAGCCTCATGGCCTGTGCTGGTGTCCAGGTGTCAGGTGAGTGCTCTGAGCTGAACCCGGCCCTCCATGCTGGCCTCAGGGGACCCAGCCCCAGAATCCTTCTCCCCAGGCCACCCTGGGCATGTCCAGCGAGCCAGATGGACCCTCGGAGCATCCTCGCCTCGAGCACATGGTGCAGGGAGCTTGGTGTCTGCTCCCATTCCCCTCGTCCCGGATTAGCGAGAGGACGCTCTGGTCCCAGGAAGACAGCTCCGCTGGCCACGGCTGCGCCGGTCCCTGTCCCTCCTGCCCTGCCGCACCTCGGGCCATCTCCGCTCTCCCGCCCCTTAGGGTCCGCCTTCGAGAATCGGGTTCTGGAGCTGCCCGGTCCCCACGAAAATCGCCCGCACAGGGAATTGGGTGGCCAGCCTGGGTCCCGGTCAACTGCGAGCCAGTCCTGCCTGTGCAGCTGCACTTGGTGCTGGCGTCCGAGGTCCCGGCCCCGCCCACGGCCCCGCGACCTGGCAAGTGACCCACAGGTCCTGAAGGTGACCCCAGGGGTGAAAGGTCTTCTGTTCAAAGGGTCGCTGCCACCAGACGGCAGACTGAGCGTCCCCTGGACGTCGTCCCTGAGCCTTGCCCGGAGTCTCTGGGCAGCTGACAGCCCAGGTCCGGTCGGCGCTGCTTGGAGCGTCAGTTCCTTCACTGTCGGGGCGGCTTGGCGTCCATGAATCGCATTGCGGGTCCCGCGTGGCCTGGCGCGTGTGGCTCCAGGGCATCGGCGCCTGCAGCCCGCAATTTGGGGATTCCATCCTCTGTGCCTCACAGGATGGCGACCCAATGCCACCCCTGCCCCTCGAGGGAGACTGGGACACAAGTCCTGCATCCATCCAATGGCCTGGACCATTGTGGCCACAGAGGGAATGAACCAGCAAATGGAAGATTCTGTCTCTCTCTCTCTCTTTCTCTCTCTCTCTCTCTCTCTTTCTCTCACTCTCTAGCTGTCTCTTCCTCTTTGTTACTCTTTTAAATAAATAAAAATAAATATAAAAATGAAACTGAACCAAGCTGTGTGCATGATGAAGCAGAGCCACATTCTAACAATATGTATCATTCAATCTTATATGTATGAATTTTTTTTTTTTTTAAGATTTTTACTTATTTGAGAGGCAGAGATAAAGGTTCTGATGGTTCACTCCCCAAATGGCCACAACCAGTGGAGCCTCTTCTGGGTCTCCCACGTGGGTGCAGGGGCCCAATTACGTGGGCCATCTTCTGCTTTCCCGGGTCAGAGCAGGGAGTTGGATCAGAAGAGGAGCAGCTGGTACTCGAACTGGCACTCATATGGGATGCTGGTGCCGCAGGCGGAGGCTTTAGCCCACTGTGTCATAGTGCCGGCCCTTTATGAATTCTTACCAATTTTTTAATCCCTCTGTGTTTCAGCAGTCTCTCTGTGCCTTAACATGAAGTAAAACACCTTTTTACCGGGGTGAACCACATCTGCAGCCTCTGGGGAAGTCTAACTGATGTTAGGGAGATACCTGGCCCGTGAGAGGCCAGCGTACAATTCTCTGATCCACTGCAAGCTCTGGACTTGACACTTAGAGTCTCAGCGCCCAGTTTTCTCTGCAGCGGATGTGGGCAGCATCACTTCTCATGGGTGTGGTAGGAATGTGCTGGAAAACAGGAGATCTCGAATGAAACAGATAAAACCGAGCCAGGCATTTGACCAGACCCACAATCCCTTGACCTTGACAGGACCTGAGGAAATATCTGGACCGGGAGCCTTGGAATGGTGAGGTCTTGGTCTCTTACAGCGGTATTTATCCTGCAAAAGGACAACGGGCACCTAAGGTTTCGAGCTGTGGGATCTGGTTTTGCTTTGTTCCACTCTGAGAGCAAAGGAAATGCTGTATGATCAGTAGACCATGACAGCACCCTCTCTGAACAAGCAAATGACGCCCAGGGAGTGACGTCAGCAAGATGGCTGCCCAGAACCTCCTAGAGCTCCCCCCTTCCTACCCCACAAAAGATTAAACAGCGAGTAAACTACATCTTTCAGAAAAGGCGAGCAGCAGGAGCAGCGAGGCGGCCGCAGAAATCCCTTAGACAACGGAAACCCGGAAAGGCTGCACGGAGCGGGGAAGGGAGCACCCTTCCCTGCCCCCACCCCAGTGGAGATGAGCTGGGAGCCAGGAGGGGCTTCTCCCTGCAGGGATGGGTGAGCAGGGGTCCCCAGCAGCCCGCAGGCGTCTGCCCTCTCTGTTGCTGGGGAATCCTGCAGGGGCCAGGCTCTGCGGGGAGCTGAGGGGGCTCCACCGAGATAGCCCCGGAAAAGGGGCCACACTGCACCTGCCCCCCTGAATCCCCGGGCCTGAGCTGCTTCTTCTCTGCACCATTTGGGTCTGGAGCTGTTGTGAGGGCAGGTCTGGTCGGGGTGGGCAGCCATCACGTCCCTGTGTCCCTCTTCCACTGCTCCACACCATGTGGCAGTGTGCCTTCCCCAGCAACGCTGCTGCCATGCCTGCTCCTAGGAGCCCCTTGCCCCAGCACACTTGAACAGCTCCCCCCATCCACATGTGAGGCAGACCCTGCCTCTCAGGGAATCGGAGCCTTGGGCACACCAGAGCAGGTGCCCCTCCCAGCACCCCAGCTGACATGAGGCTCCCCACAAGGGGACAAAGGCTCTGCTGACCTGTGGGCCACACTCTCCAGGGCCAAGAGGATGCAGAGCCTCTCATACCAGGCAAGCAATGGGGGAAGGGAGCTGAGCGGATCCACCCCGCCCTGCAGGCGGCAGTGTCCACCTACACTGGACTGGACACCTGCAGGGCAAGCTCCTGGGGCACCTCACCTCTGGGGAGTGACGTCCTGCCTGCTCTGCTCCCCAGGTCCATGCCTAAACAGCCTCCTGGGAGCTGTCTGAAGATGCACCTGGACATACAAGGCCTTGGCTCTGCCATGACCCACCATTTGGGTGACACCACCATGTGGTGCCTCATCCCATGGTGCTTGAGCTGCCAGCAGGCCCTGTTGGTTCTAGGGCCTGGATTGCAGCTGCCCCTGGCCCTCTGGACTGAAGCCCTGGCACCACCCCTTCAGCCCTGGAGCCATGGCCATGCGTGCCCAGACCCGCAGGGTCAGAAGCACACACACATCCCAGTCTGGTGGGCCAGAGCCTCAGGGTACGCCTCAGAGCACAGACTGCTTTCCCGAGGGATTTGCAGTTCGCGGTTCAGGTGTGACAGTGGTCCTGCAGACTGAGCCTGGGCGCTCAGCCCCACAGCTGCTCTGAGCACCTGTGCTCTGGATCAGGGTGCTGTGGCTGCCTGGCAGTGCCAGTGTGAGAGCAGTACCCTCAGCTAGGAGTCCTCACTGTGAGCAGGACAAGGCTTGTGGGATATCTAAAACCCTTGTCCTGACAAGTCTTAAAATGTGCAGAGGTAAACTAAGTAAGGAGATCGCCCTCCCTAATGTGGGTGGGCCACAACCAGGGAAGACCAGGACAGAACAAAGAACCGAAGATGGAATCCTCCTGCCCAGTGGGTTTGCTGGGCACTGGGTTGACCTGCTGTGGACTCCTGCTCTACCTCCTCCTTACATTTCTCTGTCTCCACCTTGCCAATATGGAGAATTTCAGCCTCCAAATCTCCTATGCAAATACCTTAGTATTCATATGTAAATCCTGTATGGGATCTGCTTCTCTGCAAAGTCCTGATCCAAGGTTGTGTTACCAAGAATTGGGGCACTGCTCTCATAAATAACCAGAATTAACCGTGGGCACGGCATTGGATCTGAGTCCTATGTAGAGATTGTAACAGTTTTCAGGGCAAGCTGGAAATTTGTTCCTGGATGGTGATTCTGGTAAAGGCTCAAATGAAAATGGTGGCAAAGGCAACCATTATCATATAACCTGGCTGCAGTGTGTTCTAGGCTTTTCTGGAAGTTAGACCTTGCTGGAAATGAAATTGGATTTTGACTTGGAGATATAGCATTGACGTGTTGTGGAAGAGACCTGGTTCCTACTAACTGCGGATAGAAAACTGTGAAAGGAGCATGATGCATTGAAGAAAGGATGTTAAGCAACAAGGCACCCTTGGAGGTGAACCAGGCAGCTCTCACCAGCCCCATCTTTTCCTCCTTTGCAGACTGTCTGTCTACAGGGCCCTGGCTGGTCCCAAACAGCCTCGCCTATCAAGTCTCCAGGGCTGGACCTGGTTGCAGATCAGGTTCCCTAGCGCACTGTACACTTGCAGGAAATGGATTCCCAGAACATCAAGGAGACCAGTCGGGTGACCAGCAGGCCTCTGCACAGCAACGGGAACACCTCTCTTCCACCCCTTAGGCAGGCACTCCCTTTCCTTTCCGAAGCACCATCTGATTGTGCTTATTATATTTGTTGTGAAGTACCTATCCACTCATCGTCACCTGTCAATTGCGAGAGCACCAGTGCTCCTTTTCCATAGAGAGGCAGCCTTGCTGCATCACCAGCCCTGCCTTTGGCCCTAACAGGTGTATATGCCCTCAGTCAGTGGTCAGGTGCAAGGATGACACACATCACAGAACCTCCTTCTCCTTCACCCGGAATTCATCTTCCGCTGCCAGAGTGAGGCACCTTGTAAAAATCAGAGATCCCTCCTCTTGCCGTCATGTGAAGGAAGATAAAGATTCTGTTTTAGAGGCCGGCACTGTGGTGTAGTGGGTAAAGCCGCTACATGCAGTGCTGGCATCCTATATGGTGCTGGTTCAAGTCCTGGCTGCTCTTCTTCTGATCCAGCTCTCTGCTGTGGCCTGGGAAAGCAGTAGAAGATGGCCCAAGTCCTTGGACCCCTGCACCCATGTGGGAGACCCGGAATAAGCTCCTGGCTCTTGGCTTCTGATTGGTGTAGCTCCAGTCATTGCGGCCAATTGGGGAGTGAACCAGCAGATGGAAGACCTCTCTCTCTGTCTCTACCTCTCTCTGTCTTTCAAATAAATAAAATAAATATTAAAAAAAGATCCTGTTTTAAAAGTCCTAACTTCATAGAACTTTAAACATACACAGCATTTTGTCTTAGTTTTATTTCAGTGGATAGTGGCTGGGCATATATGGACTATTTGGTATTTGAAATGTGGTCAGTGGGATCATGGAACTTAATGTTTCATATTATTTAAATGAGAATTCATTGACATGCAAACATAAAAGCTGAAGCAATACAAAATGTGTTCCATTGAACAGTATAGTTATGTAGCATTACGTTTCCCTTTCCCTATAGCAGTGTATAGAATTGATTTGTATGCTGTCTCCTATATGTTTTTTAAAGATTTATTTATTTATTTGAAAGTCAGTTACACAGAGAGAGAATGAGAGGCAGAAAGAGAGAGGTCTTCCATCCGTTGTTTCACTCCCCAATTGGCTGCAACAGCTGGTGCTATGTTGATCCGAAGCCAGGAGCCAGAAGCTTCTTCCAGGTCTCCCACGTGGGTACAAGGGCCCAAGGACTTAGGCCATCTTTACTGCTTTCCCAGGCCATAGCAGAGAGCTGGATCGGAAGTGGAGCAGCCGGGACCTGAACCGGCACCCATATGGAATGCTGGAACTGCAGGCGGTGGCTTTACCGGTACACTGCCCCTGTTCAGTCTGTAAAATGTAGCTCCTAGAAACCATGTGTGGCTTACATGTTATACATCACTGGCTTCAGATTCTACCAGAAACCTAGAGAAATTACAGAGGATGGAAACATGTGTAATTGATATCAGGTGCTAAAGTAGGAAAATCCAGGTGTGGAAATGCTCAAAATACAGGAGACAGTGAAATGAAGAGAGAGAGAGAAAGAGAGAGAGAGAGAACGAAAGCCAGGGGGAATTTTGTACTACAATAGCTTTTTTTTTTTTTTTTTGACAGGCAGAGTGGTCAGTGAGAGACAGAGAGAAAGGTCTTCCTTTGCTGTTGGTTCACCCTCCAATGGCCGCCGCGGCCGGCGTGCTGTGGCCGGCGTGCTGTGGCCGGCGCGCTGCGGCCGGCGCACCGCGCTGATCCGATGGCAGGAGCCAGGAGCCAGGTGCTTTTCCTGGTCTCCCATGGGGTGCAGGGCCCAAGCACCTGGGCCATCCTCCACTGCACTCCCTGGCCACAGCAGAGAGCTGGCCTGGAAGAGGGGCAACCGGGACAGAATCCGGCGCCCCGACCGGGACTAGAACCCGGTGTGCCAGCGCCGCTAGGCGGAGGATTAGCCTAGTGAGCCGCGGCGCCGGCCCCTACAATAGCTTTTAATATATATCTAACTGATCCTTGTTTGTGGATATCATTTGGATCCTGACTCAAAGAAACGAAGTTGAAAATAATAGTAAAAAGCTTGAACATTGACAGTCAAGTTTCACATTAAGACTTTTTTTTTTTTAAAGATTTACTTATTTGGAAGACAGAGTCACACAGAGAGAGGGAGAGACAGAGACAGAAAAAGAGGGGGAGAGAGGGAGAGACAGAGACAGAGAGGGAGTGAGAGAGAGAGAGAGAGAGAGAGAGAGAGAGAGAAGATCTTCCCGTCCGCTGGTTCATTCACCAAATGGCTCAACAGTTGGAGCTGGGTCCATGCAAAGCTGGAGGTGGGGCACAGAGAGCCTGCAGTGCTGCCTGGGGAGGGAAAGAGCACTGGGCAAGATGAGAGAACAGCAGGAAGATGCAGCCTGGGATGAGACCAAAACCTTGACCAGAAGCAAGGTAAGGAGGGGTGAGATCTGCCTGGATCTACCAGGTAGGCACTGACTCCTCTGAAGGTGCCGCTCTGTTCTCTTTGCCTCCAACCCAGAGCACCATGCAAAGGGGAAAGCAGATTTGGAGAGGCTGAGACATGGAGCCCTTGGTGGTGTGTTCTAGTTAAGAGTGTGGCAAATCAAAAGCAGGGATCCCCAGCACCCACTCACAAAAGACCCAACTGTGCAAGCAGAAACCCAAGCAGAATTTTGTCACTGGCCACCGCCAGGACTTGTCACCCTCTCTGGATTGTGGTGCGATACAGATGCTGCTGTTGATAAGGTGCCATGGACCCTCCGAGATCACTCCAAACACGGAGGCAGGGAACGCATCTGGGGAGCTGCAGTGATCTGCAGAGAGGCCAATAGCAAGGAAAATACTTCCTGGAGGGACGCCCCTTATAACACAGGATTTCTTGTTATAAAATGGGCTGTCCTCATTGATCGTGCATCACGGGGTGCATGCACAGATGTTCACATTGATCAAGTTCAGGCGAGCAGAGACAGCAATAGATCTTGGCTTCATTCACTGGGATTCTGAGAGATGGGACTGTCCTTAGAAAACAGGGGTAACTCTTCGAATCTCACCACATTCAGAGCTTTCTGTTCAGAAGTGCCATTAGCGCATTCTTCTTGGAATACCCAAAAGCTGATCACAGACTGAGGGGCAAGTGAGTGCTAGAGGAATAAAAGGCACTGATATGTTTCCAAAACAAGAATATTATTTATTTGTTAGAAACTTATTTATTAGAAATTTAGGTTAAAAAGTACCGGAAGAAGAAGGAAGGGCCATGGAATAAATGATGAGCTTGTTAAATAACTGAGCCTGTATTATCTATCAAACGACTGTGGATCATTTGGTTTCTTTTTTTGTGGATTTCCTGATTTTCTTTCCCTTGTGTTTTTTACTTATTGGTGTTTCCAGGTTGGGTGTAAAGCATTTTATTATCACTTGCCTGAAAAATACAGCAACCAGTGAGCCAGCAAATAAAATCACACGCAACATCATCAGGGACACAACCTCAACTGGTGCAGACACATCACTTCTGGTCCGTCTTGGGGACCCACTGTCAATGCTCCCTCCATTCCCCATCTCCTCACAGAATGGAGGAGCCCAGCCATACATGCAGTGGCAGTTTTTATTATTGTTACAAACACCCCGGCCATTGCACTTCTCAGGCAAACAGTCAAACTTCAAGGTTGAGCTATTGACACAAGTCCTGTTAATGCATACCCGGTCCTCCCCACAGGAGGTGCCATCATTTATCACTCCCAGGTCAGGTATCCCCAAGGGTTCCATGGATAGGTGATAGCCCGTGCCCCAGCACATGAGGTTTTCTTGCTGCAGATAAGTGGAAATTATAGTTGTGTGTTCAGGCAAATCAGGAATGCTTTTTACGTTTATGCACTGTAGCCTGCCACATATGGAGTTTTCCTTATCACATTTTCTATAGCTACTAACTCCTATAATTGCACAGTTACCATATTGATTTCCCTGTAAATTAACTGCTTCGTAGCACTGATCAGGAGCCTCCTTGGCATCAGGCCCAAAAATGCTCTGGCACTGCATGAATCTGGACCGGCACCCCTTTCTGAAACAGAGGCCATGGTATTTGCAAGGGGTTCCATCCTGTTTATAAGTGTCATTTGGACAGAAGCTTGAGGTTCCGTTGCAGTACTCTGCAAGATCACATTCATTCTCTTCCTGCCTACACACATATCCAGATGGACGAAACCCACAGGCGTGACAGCAAAGACCAATGCTACAGTTGGCACCATGTTTCAATTTACAATTTGGTTCACAGCACAGGTCTTTTCGACATTCCTCTTTTGAACCACAATCACACTCCTCATGGTCTTCCAGAATTTTGTTTCCACATCTCTTAATCACATAACCTAGTCCTGGGATATTATTTAGACAATTTGCTCCGAGAGATATGAATTTAATATAAAAGATGTAACTACAATTACTAAACCCAGTACGCCCTGTCCCCATGATGCAACTACGCCTACCCTTGCATTGGCAATATTCTTCATCATGCTGCATTCCCAAAGCATGGCCCACTTCGTGGGTAGTCCAGGTGGCAGGTCCAAGGACATTCTCATCTAGAAAGGTACTTACAGATCCGGCGCCAATTTTAGAACACACTTTCCCCCAGGACCAAGCAAGAGCATCACTGTACTTCCTGTGGACATACAAATGTGTCCAATCTGAAGGAAGTCGAGGATATAGATCGGTTCTTCTGTATACCAAAAATCTGCTTAAAACTTCGGATAAAGTGGGATAGTCAAGATACACTTTGTTAAAATCTGTCCATACCTCAAGGGCTTTCAGCGTTATTCTCACATTGATTTCTTGAAAGTAAGTGTCCATAATTGCAGTCAAAAGAATGGCATCACTTATGACTTGAGAAAGATTACTGTTCACAAATTTATATCTACCCTGATCAAAGACCATGACCAACTCCAAATACTTCTGGTGTTTGTAGGATTCGGAATAGTCCCTGAGTGCATCCTTAGGCCTGTGCCTGCGCATCTGCTGCTCTACTACGTCATCCGTCAAGCCACAGGTCTGGTTGCTGGAGGGCTCCCTCTTCAGGAGGTACACGACATGTTCGAAATGGTGAGCGTCCTTGAGGGGCTCCATCTGGTACTGCTGCGCATCGATGTTCAGTACGCCTCGCAGACCTCCCATGCAGGTAATTAGGGTGGCGTCAGAATCCTCAGACTCTTCCACGGAGCCCAGGTAGGCGCAGTCCCTGGGCATATACGGCTGGTCCTCCACCAGCTCTCCCACTTCTGTGAAGGAGAAGACGCGCAGATGTGGCGGAATGAGAAGCTGCTTGGGCCGCAGGTGGAGGACGTGCTTCTTGCCTTTTAACCGCAGGAGGTAGGACAAGGGACTGGCCGCACCCTGCTTCCCTGCCCGGAAGCTCAACTTCTTGGGGATGGTGATTTCATAGGAGTCAAAACCCCATTCCGGGAGAAAAATTAAGTCGTCACCAAGCGAGTCAATAAGGAGCGTGGCCAGAACCAGCACCGGGAGCGAGCGGCCTCGGGAGAGCAGGGTCGGCGCGGACCTCATGGTCTGTTCGGGACTCGCCTCTGTGCTCCAGCCAGGCGTGGCCCGAGCGACTGCAGCCTCGCGGCTCACACCTCCATGGGCCGCGGCTGGGGGCGCCGGAGCGCCGGCTCTGGGGGACCGCACCCTCGCCGGGCTGGTCCCGCCGGCTTTGCCCGCAGGCGCGCGCCCTGGCCAACGCATCCAGTTCGTCCGCTGCGAGGTGCGGTTGGGCGCACGTGGAGGGAACGAGGAAAGGTTGCACGAGGATGAAAGGGAAAAGGGAGTCACTGGCCGGTGGATAGAGAGGGGGCAGAGAGTGGGGTCGGAAATGGAGGAGGAATAGAGGAACTGGTGGACAGGAGAACTCGTTATAGGCTCCTCGTGTCTTCCCATAGCCTGCCCTTTCAGCCCGTGTCTGTACTCCCTAGGACACAAGGTTGGAATCGGAGGATGTACTGGCCACTGTGCCCTCTTCAATGGACCCGTGCACCCTTTCAACATTTCCACCGACGTGGCTTGCAGCAAAAATGACGAAGCATCAGAACGTGGGAGCCTGGACAGTGCAGGGGACTATCAGTGTGGACTCTCCATCCCCTACCCAGTCCTCTCGCTCGCAAATAGATGAAATTTTAAAAGTGAGTTAACAAGCTATGAAACGACATGGAGAAGCCTCAAGGCCTATTGCTAAATAAAAGGAATCACTCTGAAAGGGTTACTACATGCTGTGATATATATATATATAATTTTAATATTTTGTGTTTTATGTATCATTATATATTATTTCTATATTTCTATATATGTGTTTCTATAATTAAAACTATAGTAGCCAACATTTATTAAGATCCTTTGTACAAAAATATTCTAAGGGCATGTGCATTTACCAACTCATTCATTGAATTATAATAAAATAATAAAATAACCTGGCTCTAATGGGCATTTGGAAAGTGAACTGGTGGAAGGCCCCCCCCCCACCTCTTTCTTTCTCTCTCACTTTCTGCCTGTCTCTGTCTTTTGCTTTACAAATACACATGAAAAAAATATATATATATGTTTTAAGTCACAGTATTTAAAATAGAAAAAGAAAGCAACCCTTGAGATGAATGGGGGCACAGTAAAGCTGGGGCACTACTGGGCTAGCTGATCTACCCCAAAAGATTTGTGCATGTTGCCACTGCAAAAGCAAGTTGTAGAAATCAATTCACATTTAAACTAACAACTCTATCTATTAAATAAAACATGGCATATAAATATGCAGGAAGGAAACTTTCAAACACCTGATACTGTCAATGAATAACTCTTGAGCTGAATGTGTCGGTAGAGACAAGAATGCTTGTTTTTCATTTTTGCTCCGATATTTTTGTATGAACTGAATATTTTTGGTAAGAATATATTCACCTAGCACCCATGGAATTGAAATAAGAAACGAAAGTAGCATAAAAAAGGATTTTAGTTTCATTTATAGAGTTATGGCATCATAGTATGGGGGAAAAACAGTATGTCCCACGAGTGTGATGCTTTGCTTTCCTAATAGCCTGAAAGTTTATAATGGCAGGAGCTATGTCTACACAGGTCATATGTATAGCCCTGGGATCTCGCATAAGTCTTCTCCCAAAGAAGAATCTTAATAAAAGCCTACTCACCAAAAAAAGCAACTTAACAAATGCTTGTTGGATTTAATTGTACCTTTTAATAAGCAAAATGATCTTCAGAGATAACCTACTCCACTTACAATGCATTCTGGAGGAGGAAACTGACAGCTGATGTCGAGATGCCTCCTGGTAGCCAATGAGGTCACAAAGCTCATCAGTAATGCCGTAAATATTGGTGTCACCCACAGCTCAGACTCTTTCTATTATAACAACTTTTTTTTAAAAAGATTTTTTTTTTTTGAAAGAGAAGGGGAGAGAGAGAGACAGAGAGAGAGAGAGAGAGACAGCATTCTTCCATCTGCTGATTTCACTCTCCAGATGGCCACAATGGGCCAGGCTGAAGTCAGGTCTCCTACGTGGGTGACAGAGACCCACACACACTTGGGGCCCATTTTCTTCTGCTTTTCCCAAGCCATTAGTAGGGAACTGGATAGGAAGTGGAGCATCTGGGACATAAACCAATGCCAATATGGGATACTGGCATCACTGGAGGTGGCTTTGCCTGCTACACCACAATGTCAGCCTCTAAGTTGATAATTTTGAATGGCTGGCAAATGATGTTATAAATGTCCAAATGGTCCTTGGCAGAAAAAAGATTCCCAGTCCTGATAGAGTTTGAAGTCAAATGATAAAAATAATAAAGCTCCATACTCTGGTGAGAAAAAAGCTTTTTCCCTGTAGATAGTCTAAAAAGCTAAAATTTTCTCAATGTTAAATTGGACACCCAATGTTATAAAATTGTAGACATCATGCGCTTCTTTCTACATCATGAAATATGTATTTTCTTTTGCAATTATAAATGACAATGTCATTTTGTATCAGATAAACAAAGATTCCATTTAGTAGTCATTTTTCAAAGACAAAGTAGAATTTTGTATTCCTTATTTGACCTTCCCAGGCTTTGCTGGAGTTTGAGTTTGGTAAATAGAAATTCTTCATTGAAGTGTAGACATATGGCCATGACAGTATTAGGGTTGTTTAGGGGGCCTTTTTTATAGGGATAGTCTATTGTGGGTTTTACATTTGGCATAAGACTCTGTTTCACAAAGAGTTTATCTAATTTTTCTGACTGGCCAGAAAGAGTGAGAAGCCCAGGGTTGTTTCATAGTGAGGAATGGTAAGAGCAACATTAGTATCCAGGAAGGCGAGAGGAGGCGGATCCAAGTAGGAGAAAAAAATACCACCTTGGAGTGAGATCCACACACCCCTTGGATCATAAAACAATGAGCGCTACACACAATCTCCACCTAAACCCTGAATCCTGGGGAATGAGCAATTTAGAAGTGAACTGCAGTCCTCACTGCTCCCTCCATCCACTGCAAAGCCAAGAGAAGATGATGTGCTCTCATGTGGGAGACCCGGAGAAGGCTCCTGGCTCCTGGCTTCAGATCAGCACAGCTCCTGCTGTTGCAGCCAGTTGGGGAGTGAACCAGCGGATGCTAGATCTCTCTCTCTCTCTCTGCCTTTCCTTCTCTCTCTGTGTAACTCTGACTTCCAAATAAATAAATAATTAAATCTTTTAAAAAAAGAAGACACAGATATGCAGTACTCCACCTGCCCCTGCTCTAGAGATTTTCTTTCTGCAGATGAATAGAAATTAAAATTCAATGATCAGGCACGTGTGGGATTGATACATTGCAGTTTTCCATATAATAGATCTCCAGTTTTACATGTTACATGACCACTACTCTGAATTCACAGTTTCCAAGTCAGTCACCCAGCAAATTCACAGCACCAGGGCCCTGACATGGAGCAGCCACAGCTTCTTTCCCAAATGTGTTTTCGCACTGCACGTCCCCAGAGTGATCTTCAATCTTTTTGGTAACAAAGGGACCACCATCACAAGGAGTTCCATCCTACTTGTAAGTTTCATCTGGGCAAAGATTTGACTTTCCATTGCAGTTTTCTGCAAGGTCACATTCATTTTTCTTCCTGCCTACATATCATGGGCAGTCACAATACCAAAAGCAATGCCACAGTTGGCACTTGTTTGAATAAGCAATCTGGTTGGCAACAATTATTGCTTTTACAGTCCTCTTTGTTGCCACAGTCACAGTCCTCTCCTTCACCATCCTCCCTTCACTGAGAATGCCATCTTTGGAATATCGTAATCAACTGTTATACCCAAGACCCAGAACACAGTAGGATTGCGTCTTCTATCCTGACTGAGTCATGCAGCATTCTTGTTGCATGTTCCAGCTCATGTGTGTATGCACGGGCAGAAGAAATCATGTTTTCAGCTCCGAGAGGATGACTGGATGACTCATGATACTTATCGCAAGCACCTGTAATCCAGGTGCCCTCCCAGGTGCATCTCAGAAGAGTCTTATACAAACAGGTGTGACCAGTGTGCATTAGAGGCTATTCAACATCTCTTCCATTCTTTGAAAAACAGTGTAGAATACTAAGTAGCTGTTTTACACCAATATTTATTATTTTCAGTTCAGATTTGAGTAGCTGGAGGATCTATCTGTAGAACCAGTATCTGAGGTTGAGAGCCCTTTGAACTTGCCAGGAGAAGTCCTTCAAACATAATGGTGGTCCTTAAACACCAACCGTTTATGATCAAATGCAAGGGACAAGTCTGTATACTTTCTATGGACGAGGCTGGTGTATATTCCATCAGCTCTTACCCCTCTTGTCTGGCTCTTTGCTGTTCTGTTTCTTCATGGGTGAAGTAGATGCTAAATTCCTCACCCTTCAAGAGATAAAAGTTGCGCTCAAAGCTGGATGAGGCTTCAAGGGTCTCGTTTTGGTAACCCCAGACATCCGTGCACACCATGCCTCTGGATCTTGCCTCTTTTTTTCTTTTCTTTTTTTTTTTTTTAAAGATTTATTTTTTATTTGAAAGTCAGAGTTACACAGAGAGAGAAGGAGAGGTGGCGGGGCGGGGGGGTGTCTTCCATCCACTGGTTCACTCTCCAGATGGCTGCAACTGCCAGAGCTGCACCGATCCAAAGCCAAGAGCCAGGAGCTTCTTCCGGGTCTCCCACATGGGTGCAGGGGCCCAAGGACTCAAGTAATTTTCTACTGCTTTCTCAGGCAATAGCAGAGTCCCAGCTGCTCCACTTCCGATCCCACTCTCTGCTATGGCCTGGGAAAGCAGTAGAAGATGGTCCAAGTCCTTGGGCCCCTGCACCTGTGTGGGAGACCCAGAAGAAGCTTCTGGCTCCTGGCTTCAGATTGGCGCAGCTCCGGCCGTTGCAGCCATCTGGAGAGTGAACCAGTGGATGGAAGACCCCCCAACCCCTGCTATGCCACAGTGCCAGCCCCCTGTGTATCTACTTCTTTAATACAGTTATTTGTGTTTAATTTTCCTCATTCAGTGAAGAGGTGTTTGCCCTTTTTTGCTTCTCTTTAGCCAGTTGTTTTGCTTCAGAGTCAGTGGGGAAAATATATGTTATGAGATCTCTGTCTCCCTTAAATAAAAATGTATTTATTTGTAAGGCAGAGAGGGGGAGAAGGAGAGGGAGAGCGAGAAGTAGAGAGAGAGAGGGAGAGAGAATCTCCCACCTACTGGTTCACTCTCCAACACAACAGCCAAAGTTGGACCAGGTCAATGTTAGGAGCACAGAACCCAGTCCAGGTCTCCCACATGGAAGGGAGAGACCCAAGTACTTGAGTCATCACCTGCAGCTTCCCAGGATGTGAATTCATAGGAAGCTGGAATCAGGAGCAGAGCTGCTGCTCAACCAGGGCACTCGATATAGGATGTGTGTATTCCAGGGGGGCGTTGTAACCATTAGGCTAATGCCTGTCCCTGTGTGATCCTTTATGTTGGGAAAGTTGCTGATGGTGGGCCCTGGGGGTAGCAGGCCTTGGTTGTTAGTCAATCAAGTTTCCCAAGACAGGCAATTTATTCGCCATTTGCAAGGCAGGCAGCATGAAGTCCAGATTTTCTTCCTCGTAATTGATTCCAGGCTAATGATGTCATTGATTATGCTGTTCATCTGCATACACAATGTTCCTCAATGTGTGTTCATGCTTGAGCACTCACTATCCAACCCCCCCACCACAACGACTTTGCTCTACCAACTTGGTTCATAACTCACTCTTCTCTTTTCTCCCTTCCTTCTTTCCTTCCTTCCTTCCTTCCTTCCTTCCTTCCTTCCTTCCTTCCTTCCTTCCTTCCTTCCTTTTTGCTTCCCTCCCTCTCTCCCTCCCTCCCTTCCCTCCTACCTCCCTCCCTCCCTCCCTGTTTCATTTTTTGCTGTTGGAGTTAAGTGTGAGCATGGCCTGGGGGCTATAGGGTGTGCTGCTCCCTCATCCAGCACTATGAGCTAATCACCAGACTGATTGGAACATGCGAGTTCAGAACTTTTTTGGCCTGCTTATTTGCTAATGTGGTAGAAAAGTACTTGCTGGCTTGGTGGGGTTTTCAAGGTGGCTCTGCACCTGTAGGACTACATCAGGTACTTGAGCCAAGTACTGGACGAATCACCTGCTACCTTCCAGGGTGTGCATTATCAGGAAACTGGATCAGAAGCAGAGGCGAGACATAATCCAGGCACTCCGGTGTGGAGTGTGGGTGTTGCAAGCAGTAGCTTGCCTGGTTGTGCCATATCCCTGCCCCTGCAATTCACTTCTCCTTGTGATTTTGTTGAGGGGAGGAGATGCAGACCCATATTGGGTCGGGGTGTCTCTGTCAGCAGGCAGATTAGCCCCGCTTTCAAGCGATTTCCCATGAGGAACACTACACATTGTTTGCGCCTCAGCTAACATTGTTTTGTCAGCTACAGAGGTTTCAGTCTGCAGAGCAGAAACTATGAAATACCTGTTTGTGACTGTTCCAGTGCAGTCTTTATGTGCTGTTGGACGATGCATTTTTTCCCACTAAGTACAAGTGTGTTTTCTGCAAATGCTAGGCTGTGTTAGGAAACAGATATGATATTGTGAAATATCTATTTGGTCTAAGTTCCCTTTTCCTGACATCCAGCTCCTAGAATCCTTTATATCTCTGAAATGATGAGTGTGTTGTGTATGCTGAAGAAATAACTGCTGGCCCACTGCTAGACTACTCCAGGACGGGGGCTGGTCACCTGAAGGTTGAAGGTTGAGCCGATCACCCCCGAGTGAATCAACCTGCCTACTCCTGACGCCTCCTGTCACTCTAGACCAGCCAGGGTGGTCTGCCTCTCCAATTCCTGGTGACTATTTAATCTCCAAGATCACTATTCTTCAAAAGGATGATTTTTATTTTATTTTATCTTTTATGAAATGACAAACCATCTGAGGCAAAGGTAGTTTCTCAATGAATCAACTTATTGCATTGCACAAGAAAGTAGCATACTCAAAAGGAATTTATGGAATTATAGGCAAAAATAGGTAAAAGAAAATTATTCAAGCATGGATGCTAGTAACCAACCAAGCACCAAACAGTTTAGCCCACTAAAGCACGTTTATAGAAGTCATCCAAATGATGTGGAGGATCAGTTCCTTCAAAGTGGCACTCACAAGGATGAGGAGTGCCACTGAGCTGCCAGCAATGAGGGCAAATGACAATTTCTCCCCAGGGCAGTGTCTCCAGTGCAGCTGATGTCTTTCAGAGTGAATGAATACTCACTAGGAGTGGAGTTGATGTGGGCCTGGTTAATTTTCAATCCAGTGTCTTGCCCCCACAGAGATAAGAATTCTAAATAGAGGTGCATATAGGTGTACAAGTGAGAACAAAATTTATGTAAAAGGTGAAAGAATGAACATACATTTACAGGAGAGTGTGGACTGCCCTATATGGAGAAATGCTCATCGTGAGTGGGCTACAAGATTGCTGAGAGAAAGAGAGAGAGAGCGGGAGGGAGGAAGCCTGAAGAGCACCTCCAGTCATGGTCGGGGCAAAAAGAGGGCTCTCCCCTATTCTAAGAGACTTTTATGAGGTAGAAGGGTGGTGCTTTAATTGAATAAACAAACAGGGTGTGGTCTTGGCATTCATGAAGCCATCTGGGATTTTTTATGGCACCTCCACGTGGAGTTTAATATCCACATTGTCACCATGGTTTCTCCTCCTTCCCGGTCCCGGATGAGACACAAGTGCATCTTGGGAAGGTGGGTATTTGAGACTGACAGAAAAAGAGATAGCATTACAGTGCAGTGCTGGCAGAAATTCCAACTCACTTAGAATTGCAAGTCACAGCAAGACGCGTCTCAAAGGCAGTCTGAAGGCACTGGCATTTATAGTATCAGGAAGTAGTCTATCTCAGTTTCCAGTCCTCAACTATCTCGTTTTATATTGGCACACAGTTTGTCAATATGGCTGTAGTTGGTGAGTGATTAAGGGTGACTGTCAGCCAGGCACTTGGCTCAGATACAACATGTGTTACATGAGAAAGCTCAAAATGAAATAAGCACTGTCAAAGCATCATCACTTTCATCACAATTTACTTAGAGTCACAAGAGCCATAACACTGCAAAACACTCCTCACAACACCTCCACAAAAATCCAAAAAGGCTGGGTTCACAGGAGCTTCTAAACAGCTGAACACGGGGGAGGGCATAGGACTTTACCCGTCTGCCTGTTCACGTGGTTCCTTTGTCACATCATTTATTAATAAGATAATCTTTCCCTAAGTTCCATGAGTAACTTTAGCAAATTAATCAAATCCAAAGATGGATGAGTCATGGAAACCCTAAGGTATAGCCAATGGATCAGAAACCTAGGTCGTAGCCTGTGCTCACACAGGCATCTGAAATGCTGGCCAGTCCCATGGGAATGAGCACTCAATCCATGGGACCTGTGCTATCTCTAGGCAGACAGTGTCAGAATTGATTAGGGGACACTGAGTTGGTTCTGTCCGAGAATTGATTGGTGGTATGTGGGAAGGAATCCCCTTACACATTTTGGTGACCAGAGGTGACATGTTCTGTGCTGACGATAAAAGAGGAGGAAAGACACTTTGGGTTTTCCCTATATATTGCAGAGATTTATATATGTCGTAGTAAATACATTGAGGACCTCTATCATGTCAGCTCTTAGAGACCAGCCATGAAAGCAGTAATATAAATGAACTAACAATGAAGTGTGCTGGGTGGTAATTTCTCAAACATTGAAAAGAACAGATTCTTGAAATCTTAAGTTTCTATTTGACCATTCTGGAAAGGTTTTGGACTAGGAAAATTGCCTTGAGATGTCACAGCTTTCGTACACAACAATTTCTTTGTCTGCATTTCCCAGGTTCCCAATTTTGTTGGCCTCATCGGTGACCTTTGTTAGAGATTATCAATAGCACATATTACTTCATGCTTCCTCTACTTTATGTCTCTTACTTTAAAACATTTCAATCAAATAAAAAATTGTATTATTCAGAATAAGTTTACAGCATAATGAGAATTGACCTTTTGCTCGTCTTTATTCCTTGTATGTATGATTTTGTGAATTCTTTTTTTAAAAGATTATTTATTTATTTATTCAAAAGTCAGAGAGTTAAACAGAGAGAAGAGAGGCAGAGAGAGAGAGAGAGAGAGAGAGAGATATCTTCCATCAGCTGGTTCACTCCCCAATTGGCTGCAATGGCTGGAGCTGCGCTGATCCGAAGCCAGGAGCCAGGAGCTTCTTCCAGGTCTCCTACATGGGTTAAGGGGCCCAAGGACTTGGGCCATCATCTTCTGCTTTCCCAGGCCATAGCAGAGAGCTGGATGGGAAGAGGAGCAGCCGGGACTAGGACCAGCGCCCATATGGGATGCCGGTGCATCAAGCCATGGGGTTAACCTGTTGTGCCACAGTGCCGGCGCTTTTTTTTTTTTTTTTAAAGATTTATTTACTTGAAAGAGCTAGAGAGAGAGAGAGAGAGAGGATTTCTATTCTGCTGATTCACTCCCCAGATGGCCACAACAGCCAAAGCTGAGCCAATCCAAAGTCAGGAGGAGCCAGGAGCCAGGAGCCAGGGGCTTCCTGCAGGTCTTCACGTGGGTGCAGGGGCCCAAGGACTTGTGCCATCCTCCACTACTTTCCCAGGCCACAGCAGAGAGCTGGATCTGAAGAGGAGCAGCCAGGACTTGAACCAGCATCCATATGGGATGCTGGTGCTACAGGCCGGAGCTTTAACCTACTGTACCACAGAGCCAGATCCTTCCAGGGGCTGGTAATTACATCAGTGTATCTTTTGTCAAAACACACTCAATTGTATCTTAAAAATCATAAATTTTATATTTGAATTATATCTCATGAAAGTTACTAAGAATAATGTGATTTTGGCACATAAATAGCAAGAGGAGGAATATAGAGAACACATAAATCATCACTGTTTATAAAAAATTTTTATGGTGATGATATGTCAGAAAGTGCAGGAAGTGAAAATTCTTGAAAAATAATCTATGTGGGCACAATTAGGTTGGACCACTGCTGCATCATATTCAAAAGTAATTTCTAAATGGATTTAAGCCTGATGTGCAAAAAAATTTTTTAAAGGTTTATTTATTTATTTGAAAGTCAGGGTTACAAAGAGAAAGGCAGAGGAAGAGAGAGAAGAGAGAGAGATCTTTCATCAGCTGGTTCACTATCCAGATGACTGCAACGGCTGGAGCTGAGTCAATCAGAAGCCAGAAGCCAGGAGCTTCCTCCAAGTCTCCCATGTGGGTGCAGGGGCCCAAGGACTTGGGCCATCTTCTACCTCTTTCCCAGGCCATAGCAGAGAGCTGGATTGGAAGTGGAGCAGCTAGGACTTGAACTGGAGCCCATATGGGATACTGGCACTGCAGACGGCGGCTTTAACCACTATGCCATAGTGCCAGCCTCAAAATTTTTTTTAAAAAGATTTATTTATGGGGCCAGCATTTGGCATTTGTTAATCCTCTGTCAGAGGTATCAGCATCATATATGGGCACCGGTTTGGGTCCCTGCTGCTCCACTTCCCATCAAGTTCCCTGCTAGTGTGCCTGGGAAAGCAGTAGGAGGTGACTCAAGAGCCTGAGCCCCTGCACCCAAGTGGGAGACCCTGAAGAACTTCCTGGCTTCAGATCAGCCCAGCTATGGCCATTGCAGCCATTTCAGGAGTAAACCAGTGGATGAAGACTTCTCTCTCTGTCTCTCCCTCTCTCTGTCTATAACTCTACCTCTCAAATAAAAAATTTTTAAAAGATGTATTTATTTATTTGAAAGGCAGAAATAAAGACACAGGAGGGAGGGATGGGGGGGAGAGAGAGAGAGAGAGAGAGAGAGATCTTCCATCTGCTGGTTCACTCCCCAAATATCCACAATGACCCCAGGGCTGGGTCAGGCCAAAACAGGAGCCAGGAGCCAGGAGTTTTTTCCACATTGCCCCTGTGGTTGCTGTGGTCCAAGTACTTAGGTCATCTTCCACTGGTATTCCAGGAGCATTATCAGAGAGCTGGATCAGAAGTAGAGCAGCTGAAATTTGAACTGGCGCCTGTTTGGGAAGCCAGCACGGCAGGCAGAGGATTAACCTACTATGCCACAGCACCGTTCTTGTAAAAAAATTTTAATTCAAGTGAGCATGAGAATAACATCAGATTACTTTCAGAGGATCTCCAATTAGACTCACAGCTGACTTCTCATGAGAAACCCTACAGGTTAGGAGAGAATGGTGAGAACTAGTACAAGGTTAAGAGGAAAAAAAAAAACTGCCAACACAGAATACTGTACCCTGCAAAGTTCTCATTTATGAATCAAGGTGAAATAAAGAACTTCCTGGGCCTGCGCTGTGGCTCACTAGGCTAATCCTCTGCCTGTGGCGCCGGCATCCCATATGAGCGCTGGGTTCTAGTCCCGGTTGCTCCTCTTCCAGTCCAGCTCTCTGCTGTGGCCCGGGAAGGCAGTGGAGGATGGCCCAAGTGCTTGGGCCCTGCACCCGCATGGGAAACCAGGAGGAGGCATCTGGCTCCTGGCTTCGGATTGGTGCAGCACACCAGCCATGGTGGTCATTTGGGGGGTGAACCAACGGAAAGGAAGACTTTCTCTCTGTCTCTCTCTCACTGTCTATAACTCTACCTGTCAAGTAAAAAAAAAAAAAAAAAGAAAGTGTGGGGAGCAACTGAGACTAGACTAAGTTACTGGAATTAAGACTTATTCTATGCATCTGCTCTCCCACAATATGGCGCTGAGAGAGAGACCAAACAACTTCTACACAGCTGCCTCCAGTTCGACCAATAACCTGCAGGAGCTGATCCTGATCCTGATTGGAGGAGAGCAGTGTGCTCGGCGTGTGGGTAGCAGAGCATGGATTGGTGGAAGAGGACTATAAAGGAGGAGAGAGACAACATGCACCAGGGAACATCTATCTGAAGGAACACCTGAGCAGCCCCCGAGAGAGCCGGCCGGTGGTGTGCCGCTCCTCCGTGGAAGCGGGGAAAGTGGCAGGGGGTACCGCCCCTCCACGGAGGTGGAGGGGTCGGCAGCCAACCTGGGAAGGACCAGCAGAAAACCCGGGAAGGGCCGAGCAGACAAAAGAACAGCGCAGGGTCCTGTGTCGTTCCTCAGTGAATGGGGGAGCGACAATAAAGAACTTCCATAACAAACAGAAATTGAAAGAATTTGTCACCACTTGTCCAGCCTTATGAAAGATGCTTAAGGATGTGCTACACACAGATACAGAGAAACATAGTCATCATTATGAAAGAATGTAAGAGCATAAAATCTCCCTGTAAAAGTACAAAAGAAATCCAAAGTAAATATAGGAGTATCTATGGAAAAGTGGCAGGGCCAAGATGTTACTTATCAAAAGTCACCTTGAAAATAAATGGCCTCAACTCTTCAGTTAAAAGATGCAGATTTGCCAAATGAATTAAAGAACAAGACCCATCTATTTGCTGCCTACAAGAAACACATTTCAGGGCCAGCGCCATGGCTCGCTGGGCTGATCCTCCATCTGTGGTGCCAGCACCCCGGGTTCTACTCCTGGTTGGGGCACTAGATTCTGTCCTGGTTGCTCCTCTTCCAGTCCAGCTCTCTGCTGTGGCCTGGGAAGGCAGTGGAGGATGGCCCAAGTGCTTGGGCCTTGCGCCCCCATGGGAGACTGGGAGGAGGTGCCTGGCTCCTGGCTTCGGATCGGCTCTGTGCACAGGCCCCAACAGCCGTTTGGGTGGTGAACCAACGGAAGGAAGACCTTTCTCTCTGTCTCTCTCATCGTCTAACCCTGCCTGTCCAAAAAGAAAAAGAAAGAAAGAAAGAAAGAAACATATTTCACTAACACACTCAGAGACTGAAAATGAAAAGATGGAAAAAGATATTCCATGCTAACAAAAACTGAAGTGGGCTGGTGTAGTCATTCTAATATTGAACCAAATAGATTTTAATGCAAAAATTATTAAGAGAAAAAGAATGGCACTATGTATGATTAAGGGCTCAATCCAACAGGAAGATGTGACAATAATAAACATATATGCACCCAATTACAGGGCACCTGGCTATCTAACTTCAATACAATAGTAATGGGAAAACTTCAACACCCCAATTTCAGCAATAGATAGATCAACCTGACAAAAAATCTGCAAAGAAACAACAGAGTTAATTGATAATATGGACCTAATTGATATCTACAAAACTTTCCATTATACAGTTGCAGAATATACATTCTTCTCACCAATGCATGGAACTTTCTCTAGGATAGACCACATGCTAGGCCATAAAGCAAGTCTCAGCAAATTAAAAACATCAAAATCATATCATGCATCTTCTCTGACTACAATAGACTGAAACTGGAAATCAATAACCCAAGAACCTCTAGATCACAAGCAAACACATGGAGACTGAAAAACATGTTCCTGAATGATTAGTGAGTCTTGGAAAAAAATCAAAAGAAAAATAAAAAAATTTCTGAATACAAATGAAGATGACAATACATCATCTCTAAACTTGTGGGATACAACAAAAGCAGTGCTAACAGAGAAGTTTAAGCAGTTGGTGCCTACATCAAGAAATTGGAAAGGTACCAAATAAATGAGCTATCAATGCATCTCAAGGACCTAGAAAAACAACAACAAACCAAACCCCATATTAGTAGGAGGAAATAATTAAAATTAGAAAAAATTTAAAATTTAAAAAGAACAAAACAAAAGATCAGTGAAATGAAGAGCTGTTTTTTTTGAAAAAATAAACAAGATTGATACACCATTGGCTCAACTAACAAAAAAAAAAAGAGGGGAGGAGAAGACACAAATCAATATAATCAGAAATGAAAAAGGAACTGTAACAACAGACATCACAGACATAAAAATAATCATCGAGAATTACTAAAAAGAGCTATATGCCAACAAATTGGGAAACCAAGAAGAAATGGATAGATTCCTGGACACACACAATCTACTCAAATTGAGTCATTAAGATACAGAAAACTTAAACAGATCAATAATCAGGACAGAAAATGAATCAATAATAAAGACCCTCCCAACAAAGAAATGCCCAAGACTGGAAGGCTTCACTGCTTCACTGCTGATTTTTACCTGGCTTTTTTTTTTTTTTTTTTTTTTGACAAGCAGAGTAGACAGTGAGAGAGAGAGACAGAGAGAAAGGTCTTCCTTTTTTTGCCGTTGGTTCACCCTCCAATGGCCACTGCGGCCAGCACGCTGCGGCCGGCACTGCGCTGATCCGAAGGCAGGAGCCAGGTGCTTTTCCTGGTCTCTCATGGCGTGCAGGGCCCAAGGACTTGGGCCATCCTCCACTGCACTCCTGGGCCACAGCAGAGAGCTGGCCTGGAAGAGGGGCAACCGGGTTTACCTGACATTTAAAGAAGAACTTATTCCAATTCTTGTCAAACTATTCAAAACAATTGAATTTATTAAGCCTGTGTCACCATAATTTCTAAACCAGAAAAAGATGCAGCAGAGAAAGAGAACTATAGACCAATATTCCTGATGAACATAGACAAAAAATCCTCAACAAAATACTAGCTAACTGAGTCCAACAACACATCATAAAGTTCATTTACTCGGACCAAATGGGATTTATTCCTGATATGCAGGGATGGTTCAACATTAGCAACTCAATAAATGTGATATACCACATTAACAAATTGAAAAAAAACCCATATGATTTTCTCAATAGATGGATGTTTGATAAAATACAACATCCTTTCATGAAGTAAACTTTAAGCAAGTTGTTATAGAAAGAACATTCTTCAACACAATCAAGGCAATTTATGACAAACCAATGGCCAGAATCTTATCGAGTGGGGAAAAGTTGGAAGCATTCCCACTGAGATCCGAGCCAGACAATGATGCCCACTCTCGAAATTGCTATTAAATATAGTCCTGGAAGTTTTAGCCAGAGCCATTAGGCAAGAAAAAGAAATCAAAGGGATACAAATTGGGAAAGAGGAAGACAAACTATCCCTATTTGCAGATGACATGCTTCTATATATAGGGTGTCCAAAAGAATCCACTAAGAGATTACTGGAACTCATAAAAGAGTTTGGCAAAGTAGCAGGATATAAGCTTAATACACAAAAATCAATAGCCTTTGTATACTCAGACAATGCCATGGCTGAGAAAGAACTTCTTCTTCTTCTTTTTTTTTTTTTAAAAAAGATTTATTTTATTTATTTGAAAGACAGAGTTACAGAGAGAGGTAGAGACAGAAAGAGAGAAGTCTTCCCAAGATGACCACAACAGCTGGAGCTGCACCAATCCAAAGCCAGGAGCCAAGAGTTTCTTCCGGGTCTCCCACATGGGTGCAGGGGCCCAAGGACTTGGGCCATCTTCTACTGCTTTCCCAGGCCATAGCAGAGAGCTGGATTGGAAGAGGAGCAGCTGGGACTCAAACCGGTGCCATATGGGATGCTGGTGTTGCAGGCCAGGGCTTCAACCCACTGCGCCACAGCCCTGGCCCCGAGAAAGGACTTCTAAGATCAATCCCATTCACAGTAGCTACAAAAAAATTCAAATACCTTGGAATAAATTTAACCAAGGATGTCAAAGATCTCTATGATGAGAATCACAAAATATTAAAGAAAGAAATAGAAGACACAAAAAATAGAAAAATCTTTCATTTCATGAATTGGAAGAATCAAAATCATCAAAAAGTCTATACTACTGAAAGCAATGTATAGATTAAATGCAATAATAATCAAAATACCAAGGACAGTCTTCTCAGAATAGAAAATATGATGCACTATGGCATTCAGGGTAAAGCTGCTGCCTGAAGCCTTTGCATCCAATATGGGCACTGGTTCACATCTTGGTTGCTCCACTTCTGACCCAGCTCTCTGCTATGGCCTAGGAAAGCAGTAGAATATGGCCCAATTCCTTGAGCCCTTGCACCCATAGGGGAGACCCAGAAGAAGACCCTAGCTCTTGGCTTTGGATCATCCCAGCTCTGGTCATTGTGGCCATTTGGGAATGAACCAACAGATGGAAGACCTCTCTTGGTCTCACTGCATCTGCCTCTCTGTAATTCTGCCTTTCAATTTAATAGATACATTTTTAAAAAGAAAAAAAAAATCAATGCTGAAATTCATATGGAACTACAAGAGATACCAAATAGCTAAAGGAATCTTATACA